>NW_005434616.1:325460-352499 GCF_000315625.1 Guillardia theta CCMP2712
TCCCTCCCCTCCCCTCCCCTCCCCTCCCCTCCCCCTCCCCTCCCTCCCTCCCTCCCCTCCCCTCCTTCCCAACTCCTTCTCCTCCCCTCCCCTCCTCGTTCCCTCACCCCTCGTCCTTCCCATTCCCCTCCCACATTGCCCTTCCTCTCTCGTTCCCGCCCGTCCCTCCGCCTTTCCATGCTCCCTCCCATCCTGCTCTTCCCTTGACATTTTCCTCTCCAACTCACTTGTATTCAGGGAGATTTTGTCTTCGCAATCCACAAGAGGAGATTTTCTTCCTCCTGCATCAAGACTCGCCGACTTTTTTCCCTCAGCATCCCAGCACGCAACATGGAGGACGTCGTGCTTGCCGTGGGTAAGGTGACGGGCAAGCGACAGGACAAGTTTGCAGGATCCATCCCAAAGCTGCTGCCGGTCGAGCTCGGCTCCGACAAGAGCTCGAGGAGCAAGGGGAAGGAGGAAGCTGGCGGGAAGGAGAACCCGTTCCATGCCCTTGAGGAGGAAGAGGAGAAGGCAGGAGACGGCGGTGAGCTGACTGATGGAGATATTCTCGTGCCCTGAAAGACTTTTTCTCCTCAACTAGGTGCGGGCAAGGAGGAGGAGGAGGAGGAGGAGGAGGAGGAGGACAGGTGCTTCAACAAGGAGTTTGCCATCCAGGGATGTGTGGCGCATGTCGAGTGCAAGGCAGGAGGAGGCGCGAGGGAGAGAGAGGACATTTTTATGACTGCCCTTCAGGTGCTGGACATCTCCGACGCTGATGACAAGCATCATCTTGTCAAAGCCTCCATCCTGAGGTCTTCTCCTCTCCCCCTCCCTCCTTTTTCCATGCTGCCTGCTACCTGCCTGCCTGCTTCCTCGTTCCTCGTTCCTCCTGCCTCCTCTCTCTCCTTCACTGCTTATGCTTGCTCCACCTCTAATTCTGCGAGCAGAGCTTGGGTTCATCCTCAATACTGGAACGAGAAACATTTCACTCCCACAGGTCCTGCCTTGCACAACTCTGCTGCTTCAGCTCCTCCTCCTCCTCCTCCTCCTCCTCCTCCTCCTCCTCCCTCCCTCCCTCCCTCCCTGTCCTTCCCCTGCTCATCCTGCTCCCCTTCCTGACGCTGTTGCCTCCCTTGCTGCCTTTTCTTCTTTCCTCGCGCTGAGCTTCACTGCAGACGACAAGCTCCCCCCCCTCCTCTCCTTCCTCGGAGCATCGAGATTCGCCAGCGTCAGATGAAGTCTCAGACTTGTTTTTGCGATGCTGATAAAGGAGAGATACTAGACTCGAGCACGCGATCGAGATGAGGAGCTGAGTGACTGAGGGCGTCTCAGGGGGGAGGAGGAGGGAGGAGGAGGAGGAGGAGGATGGCCTGGAGCAGAGGAAGAGACGTGGCGAGGAGTAGATCTCGCGGTCGGACGAGGAGTCACATCCTGTGAGGTTTGTGAGGACAAAAATGAAAAAGGAGGAGGGAGCGAGCCAGCAAGGGAGGGAGGAAGCGAGCGAGCGAGGGAAAGGAGGAGGAGCGAGCGAGCAAGTGGAGGAGGAGGAGCGAGCCAGCAAGGGAGGGAGGAAGCGAGCGAGCGAGGGAGAGGAGGAGGAGCGAGCCAGCAAGGGAGGGAGGAAGCGAGCGAGGGAGAGGAGGAGGAGGAAGGAGCATGGGCAAGTTCACCCTGTGAGAAGGAGAAGTCTCTTCTCCGAAGTAGAGAGGAAGAACTCCCAGTCCTTCGTAGCTCTTGGTGGCGGCGGCAGGACGAGAGGAGGAGAAGCGAGGAGTGGCAGGCTGAACTGAAGGGGGTGGGGTAGCAGAGGAGGCACGACCCCTCCCATAAGGGGTTCGGAGGGGGGTAGACCTTAGACTTACTTCCTCGTCCTTCTTGTCTCTCGCTGCTAGGTCTGGAAGTGAGTCCAGCCTGTTGCGTGTACTCAGCGACGTCTCCCCCTCTCCCTCCCCCTCTCCCTCCCCCTCCCCCTCTCCCTCTCCCTCTCCCTCTCCGTCGCCTCACCCTCGTCCTCTACTCTCCCTTCCCCCCGCTCCTTCTGCTCCGACTCCTTCTCCTCTTCCTGATGCAACTCCTGGTCTGCGCTGCCAAAGTTCCTCCTCCATCCTTGTCTGCTCTACCTGATCGTCATGCCGTCGGGCACTGACGAGGGCGCGGGCACAGGAGACTGCTGCTCGAGCTGCAGCTGAACGCTGTCTGTCATCAGGCCAGGACGAGGGACCTTCTGCTCTGGCACAGCTGCTGCCCCGAAACTGACGGTGGAGTAGACGGTCAGCACGGGGCAGGGGAGGGAGGAGGGAGCGAAGAGAGAGGCTCGGGGAACGAGGGAAGGAAGTAGCATGACGGTAGGAGGGAAGAGTTGGGAAGTCGCTTAGAGGGAGGGGGGGAGGAGAACGGGACCTTTCATAGTTGTATCCCCCAGCTGCTAACGAGCTCTTCATCCTGCTCAGCTCTCGCCGGCGGGCTGGCAGCTGTTCGGCATGGACGGGGGAGTAGCCGTACCTTCCCCTCAGCTGGGAGAAGAGCTGAGGATCGTCACCCCTGACCAGCTGCTGGAGTCGGAGAGAGTCCTGCTGCATCCTGTTGACCTCGTAGAGGGAGCGGAAGCCCTTGGGGATGGAAAACTTGGCACGAGCTCCGTCCCATTCCTCCTTGGCTGTCTGAGCATCTCCAACGGCCTGCAGGTTGAGCAGCTCGTCGTCTTGCACCCAGTCCATGCTGGCAGGGATGAACCAGAAGATAGCGGAGAGGAGGAGGAAGCTGACGACGTCGGAGAGCAGGTCGCGGAGGATGTGGAGGACGACGGAGTTCGTGTAGAAGAGGATGCAAGAGAGAGCAACGTGGAGGAAGGAGAGGAAGAGAGGGAGGAGGACGAGACGAACGTCCTGGTGTTTCGTCAGCAAGAGCGAAGAGGCGGCAAGGCGAGAGAGGGAGATTGGAGGACAGAGGAGGAGAGAAGCTGAAGATATTTACACTAGGATGGTGATGCAGGAAGAGAAAGGGGAGGAAGGAGGGTGCTGTAGAGACAACAAGGCGAGGAGGAGATTTCAACCTGAAAAGTTTTGTAGAACCTGACGGAAAGAATAGCCGAGAACGGCAGCTGAGGGAGATAAACAGCAAGACGAAAGCTCTCCCCGTTGGCATAGAAGATCGGGACTGAGAGGACGAGGAGGAAGAGGAAGAAGTCCGTCAAGTAGACCTTCAGGCCGATCGCCATCAGGAAGAGGGAGAGAGCGCGGAGGGAGTAGTAGAGCCCGTTGAGGGGATGGTTGGCGAGGACAAACTGCCAGCGCAGGACAAACTTGAGGAAGAGCATCTCGAAGAAGGAGGAGAGGGAGAGGCACAAGAGGGAGAGCTGGAAGAGCTTCGGGGAGAACATGAGTTGCTTGTAGCTTCCTTCCCTCTCACGGCAGATCCAGATTGTGAGGACGGCGAGGATGGCAACGAGGAGGTCGACGAGCAGGAGAGGAACAGTCCAGTTGTGCTCGGGCTCAAGGATGCGAGCAACTCGCCCTGTGGGGTCGATAGAAGTGCTGGATCTTGATCCGAACGTGGCAGTTGCCAGGTCCCCCACACACATGAAGAACATGATCATGACCTGCAGGGCGGCAAGGAGAGGATACAGCATCTTCGTCTTTCTGACCTCCTTTCTCATGGCCGTCCTCCACCTTCCAAGGCCCTCCAGCCATGCACGGGCGGTCTGACGGCGAGAGGAGGCGAGCGGAGGAGGTTTGAGAGCTGCTGCTGCTGTAGACGAGGATGCATCGAGCGAGTTGGTGACGTGGCCCTGCTCTGCTGCCTTTCTCCTCTCCTCCTCATACTTCTCCCTTGCCGCTCTGAGCTCCTTCCTCGCTTTCTCGTCATGCACCCGAGCACAGAACTCATCCTCCGCATCCCACACGCCATGCCTCACAATGAGCCTCATCGCCTCCTCGTGCTGCTCCGCTGCAAGCAGAACGCCGATCGCCTTCCTCACCCTCCCCAGCTCCACAAGTCGTCCGCACAGCTCCCTGACTACCTCCTCCCTCCTCTCAGGCACAAACTTCACAGCGATCATGGCGCCGCCTTCCCAAAGTCTCTCCAGATACTCCGCGTCCTGCACAACGAAGCAGATCATTGAGGCAGCAAGGAAGAGGAAGAGGAAGAGGAAGAGGAAGAGGAAGAGGAAGAGGAAGAGGACAAGGACAAGGACGAGGAAGAGGAGGGCGAAGGCGACGGAGGAGGAGGCTGTGGAAGAAGGGGCAGAGGAGGAGGAGACGGCCGAAAGGGGGGTGGAGGAGGGGAAGGAGCTCAGGGTAGCAAAATCACCCTATCAGGGGTAGAGTAAGTCGAGAGACAGACGTCGATGGTCCTCATGTGCTCTTCAAGCTCATTCAATTCCTTCTTAGCTGCAAGCAATCAAATCGTCATGGTGGCTCAGCAGCAGGAGGAGGAGCCAGGGAAGTAGAAAGAGAGGGGAGGCAACCATCCGGAGCAAGGTAGAGGTAGAAGCACCATGAGATAAAAAGCGAAGCTGAGAAGCGAAGGACAAGAGCAGCAGCAGCAGCAGCAGCAGCAGCAGCAGCAGCAGCAGCAGCAGCAGCAGCAGCAGCAGCAGCAGCAGCAGCAGCAGCAGCAGCAGCAGCAGCAGCAGCAGCATGAGTTGGGGACATTACAGTCTTCACCATTAGATTCCCCCTTGACTTCAATGATTTCGCATTCCTCGAGGGCAATGCTCGGCTCCTCAGCCTGCATCTCCTCCCTCCTCTCCTCTACCTCTCCTCGCTCTCGACCTTCCTCCGTCACAGCTCTCCCCGCCTCCGCTCCATCCCCCTCCTCCTCCTTCGTCAGAAGATCTTGTAGCTTGCTCTGCCAACAGTCAACAAACCTTGAAATCCACCTCTCCTCTCCTCGTCCTCTTCCTCACCCTGTTCGATCTCTTCAGCGCGGGATCGAACCCAAGGACCGGCAAGGTCTCCTGGCGGAACACGGGCTCCGACACCATCATCTGCTGCGCTTTCACTTCGTCCTGCCACTCGCAAGGTCAAAGGGCTGGCAGCAGTCAGATGTCAAAGTTACCCGGAGCGACTCCTCCAGCTGCCTCCTAGCTGTCGACGGGCGGACTGACACTCTGCTCTCCTTCAGCTCGGAGGTCAACATGGTGGGAAGGGAGGGAAAGGATAGTACCTGCCCGTTGCTCGCCGCTCTTGACAAGTATGACGATGACGTTTGCTCAGTCACAGGTGAGGTATGAGCAGCTGTCAAACGGTCAAGACGTAGAAAAGTTGGACAGAAGTCTGCTGACGTTCAGATGCGACTTCTGTATATACATCAACCCCGTCGTTGCTGGCTTGCTCGGCCTTCAAGTGAGGAGAAACAGGAACATCGGGATCAGTCTCTTCTTCCTCTCTCTTCACCATGAGGCCTCTCAGCATCTCTACCAACAACGCTGAGTTCTCGTTCGACTCCAAACTCAAAATCTCCTCATTCACGCTCCTCAGCCGCTCGTTCTCGCTCCTGTGCTTTGCCACCCATTCTTTCGCACTGACTTTCCCCAGTCGCTTCGTCTCCTTGCCTGCCAACTTTGAAGCCTCCTCCCACTGACCAAGGACCCCCAGGATTTGACAGGCAGCGAGATGAAAATTCCCACGGGTGAACGTGTTGACAGCTTTCTGATAGTTTCCTGACTCAACGAAGGTACTTGACTGCATCACAAAAACTTTGAGGAGCATCTTTGGAACGGATCTCATGGAGATTTCGATACCCACAGCCCAGGATTTCCTCGAGATAGCAAAGAGAACGGCATCTTCCGGCCCGACGAAAGTTTCAACCATCCTCACGGCCTTGTCTGCGTCCATCTCGTTGCTGGCAACCTTGAGAACAAACTGCTTCACCATCTCCTCCCTCTCCTGCTTATCTTGCAAGTGTTGTTGCATCAGCCGGATAGCCTCGTGCAGGTTCCCTTGCTTGATCCACATATCCCTTGCCCTCAACCATCCGTCATCGACCGAGAGGTACAGTCTCTCTGCCTTCTCAAACTCCTTCGCCTTCTCTGCATTGAGAGCCAAGTCCAGCGTCTCCCCTAGGGCTGCTGCTTCTTGCTTACTTGAAGTCTTGGAATGTCGACTGACGACTTGTGCCGACTCATGTCGATTGCTTGTGCCCCCATCGTCGTTCCTCACCGACTGAGCTGATTCCGAAGTATCTTCATGAGCCGTTGGACTGCCTGACTGATGGGAACGTCGTTCCTGTTTATCATCAGTGTCGGTCCCCACTTGCCTTGTCTGAACGGACTCCCACCACTTCCCCTTCATAAATCAAGTTTAGGTTCTGAAGCTTGCAAGAGACAAAACAAGCAAGTGCACCTTTGAAACTTTCTGCACCTCTTCCTCCTTCTGCCCAGCCATGACCTCACTTCCTGCTATCTCCTGCTGAACGGACTCATGCTTGTCTTCCTGTTTATGATTGCACATGTCACAGATCATGATCATCACTCTCAGATTACATGATATAACACCTCTTCTTGCAACTTCACCGCAGTTTCCTGTGAACAATTTTTGAAGTCAACATCTGACTGCCGACCCATCCCTCTTCAGTTGCATGACTTCACCATGGTGCGGCTCGCGGCTGCCCTTACGAGATTTGCAAGATCCATCTCTTCCTTCCGTTCTTTCATCTACAGCCATCACTTCACGTGCCAAACTCAAACGGAAGTATTTCAAACCTGCTTCTGAAAAGCTAGCCTTCGCCTTTGGCTGGAATCTGGCTCGGCCAAGAGCTGTTTCTCTGCCTCCTCTGCTTCCTCTCTCGTTCGCACGTACTCCTTCGGGGCAGAGGAAGTTGAAACCTTCGCTGCTGCTTGCTCGTGAACCCCGCGGTCTTCACTTGCCCTGTTTCAACATGAATGGAGGAGCAGAGAGCGGACTGATTCAACCCTGGTACCGAAGAACCAAGAGCCGGCATCGGGGCTCCTCCCTCGCTGACCTGCTATGAGGGATCTTGTGACCTCGCTACTGAGACTTCCAGCAAGTCATCAGACCTCGGGCTTCGACCACCTCGTCTCATTGGTGGCCTTGTTGTGCCAGTATGGTTTCCCGGTCGATCGCGATATGTACACCTGATGCGCCTCGTCGATCTTAAGCTGAACGTGCAGGGCCTTACCTTCCATCCTGGAGGGAGCTGCTCTTGCCGCAGCTGCGCAAGAAGCTTGTTGTCTTCTTCCTGCGACCGAACGCTCTGTGCTGCATACCCTGTCGCTGTGACGCTCGCTGCAGAACTGATAGACCGGGAGGTAGACGGAGCAGGAGAAGGCGGTACGACAGACCGGGAGGTAGACGGAGCAGGAGAAGGCGGTACGACAGACCGGAAGGTGGAGGTAGAAGGAGCAGGAGAAGGGGGTACGACAGACCGGGAGGTAGACGGAGCAGGAGAAGGCGGTACAACAGACCGAGAGGTAGACGGAGCAGGAGAAGGGGGTACGACAGACCGGGAGGTAGACGGAGCAGGAGAAGGCGGTACGACAGACCGGGAGGTAGACAGAGCGCTGGCACGGCTACTTCTTCCTCTACCTCGTCCTCGTCCTGCCGCATCCCCAGGGGGAGGCGGGGGATGAGCTGGTGGATGCGGCACTACTGGGCGGGACGCCATGGGAGCTTACGCACATCAACAAGCATTACAAACTATGAAAGTTTGACAGGTAGGGGTTGGCCCAACTCCCCTAATTAAGGACGGGCCAGCCCCTCACAGGTACGGAGGGTGTGGGGGTGGGGTGGGGTGGGGTGATAGTACCCTCCATTTTCCAAACATAAAAGGGATGTGGAGGGTAGGGTAATTGAGGAGGAGGGGTGAGAGGAAAGGTGCTAATAGAGGGTGGAAGTTTGTGCAGACATGCAAGAGCCGCTTCGGGTGACGTTGCCGGGGGCGATGGATGCGAGAAGATGAGAAGGGAGGAGAGGGATACGAGATGAGAATGCTCTGATGTAACATGTTCGATCTTGTTCGATCTTGAGGATGCTCTGATGTAACATGTTCGATCTTGTTCGATCTTGAGGATGCCCTGATGTAACATGTTCAATCTCTCAGAACATGCTCTTTCATGATACCCCGGTCCAGCTCACCATACTGTGTCACATTGAAGTCCATTCGAATAGAATTGCAAATCCAATGAGAAGATTAGAATCACTTGCTCCATGTGTTCTCATAGCCCTTTCCCGGATTCACAGTCATTTGATAATATCATGGAGGAAGCATGATACGGTCACTAAAGCCCTTCTTTGCAGTTTGTTTTCAGCACGATTATATTTCGCAGGGGAAGCAATGAACAGAGAAATTAAGCTGGTTCTGTTGTTGTTGTTGTTTTCCACCATTCATCTTACCTGTTTCTGAAGGTATTTGTCGACGTGTATCGGTGGGCAAGGTATTGCATCCCCTTCAACTGTCATGTCTTGACCGTGGTCGGGTAGATCGAACAATTACGAGCCGACGGAACCTGAGGTTCATATGCTACGTGATGCAACTTCAAGTATCCGGACGTTTGCCATGGCTGGCATATTTGGCTCCGGCGCTCTTGCTTTTGCAGCTATCCAG
This sequence comes from Guillardia theta CCMP2712, assembly GCF_000315625.1. NCBI lineage: Eukaryota > Cryptophyceae > Pyrenomonadales > Geminigeraceae > Guillardia > Guillardia theta. The sequence goes on from NW_005434616.1 coordinate 334,008, forward strand.
AGGAATCTGCCAAAAATTGCGAGGGTGAGTGCGACGTTGCTGAGTTGGTGCAAGAAACTCAACCGATCTTTGCCTCCGAGTGAGCTGATTGAAGTGCAGTGGCAAAAGGCAACCTGGATAGTATCCGTTGGTGCCCTGGGGGGTTATGCTGGAATTCACTTTGCAGGGCCGAGTAAGTCCATATCTTATCTAGGACAAGAAAAGGAGATCCTAAGATATCGAACCAGACTGTCTCAAGAAACTCGTACTGCTGCCAGATTCGAAGCTGGCAGACGAAGCTCGTCGCATGTAATGGGAACTCATCCTCAAGGGGGCTTTTGTGCTGACTGCTTGGATTAGTGTGTTGGAAAGGAGGTCGTCGATCCCGAATGCGGAGAGTTTGATAAGGAACTTCCCGATCCGCAAGTTCGAGGAGGATATCGGTCTCTTGTGCATCTTTTGGACTCTGTGTAGTTTCTAACAGAGCATTTTTCAGAGGAGCCCAGGAAGTTTTCGTCGTTTGCGCCTGACGGATCATTGGCTGAAGGTAAACCTAGCACCGCTGATGAGGATTCCAAGCCGGCAGAAACGTCGAAGGCACATAACAGGTTATCATGCAAATGGTATCGTTGACGATTCCTAATTACTTGTGCAACCAGGATGCATGCAAGGCATTCCGAGAGACAAAACCGATGGACTGAAGATTTTCATCGCAATCCACATCCTCGCCATGGCCAAACTAAACCCGATGCCTCCAATGCGACACCAGAGCAACAACAGAAATTTCGTCCGGATCAGTTCGACCCGTACCAGGGAGTAACCCAGGAGGCGAAGGAGTCAGCATGGTTCGACCAGGATGGGAGCAAAACCTCTCAGAAGACAAACCAATACGGAGATCCAGTCTGAGCAAGCTGACACAAAAAAAAGAAACGAGCGGAAGCTTGCTATGTCAGTACATAGCTGTGGATAAACAAATCTCTTGCTCCAGCCAGCTTCAAAAAAGCTGTAAAACTAGCACGCGATTCTCTTAAGCGGCCTTCCCTCCCCCTTGCGACGAGTGCCTCCCATGATTCCCCGGGGTAGTCATGGTGCTGCTACTCAACTAGACTACACTCTTGTATGATCCGGCGGAGGTGCTGTAAGCTTTTTCGCGCTCGTGTCTTGCGATCCTCCTTTATCATCTATCGTCCGACTCCCCGCCTCCCTCCTCCTCCCAGCGAAGGCGCTGGAGGCCCTGGATGTAGGCGATGGCAGCGTGGAGGCGGGCGAGCTGGAGGGGCTTGGAAGAAGACTCATCAGGCGAGACTGAGCTCTTCTGATCAATCGTCATCGGACGTTAAAATTCACCAGCTGATCTCCGCATTTTCAGCTCCAGCAATTCCTAAATGTCGCCTGCTGTATGTGCTTCCCAGTTTGAAGGGTTCAATGTCGAATGTAAGCTTCATCCATGTTGGCAATAGGAACACTAGGACCAATCTAAATGTCCACTTGCTTTTCGAAGAGATGCAAAAGTAACAAGTATGTAGGCACAAACTGTACATCTAGCACTCGACAGAAAGTGACCTGCTATTTGTGTTCAGACCGTTTTTCAGATGCTCCGCATCTCATAAAGCTTCTGGTTGGTCTACGGCTTTGAGTTGATCCCCATCCACTAGTATCGCGGTTGGTTGTTCCCCATCTAGGTATACAGGTTCTAGCGATCGGAGTCGACTGCATCATCCACTGGCGCCCCTGCTGTCTCGAGTCCGACCAAAAAGTCCACCTGCTTGCCCAGCTCTTGAGCCACGCTGTCTCGAAAAACTCTCGTATGCATCATAACACTTTGTGCAACAACCGATTAAGACAAACAAGAACTTGAGGCCGATCAGAATCCAAACAACTATCATCATTCCATGCATGGTAGACAACGACGGTGACTGAAGAAAGAGGGGAAGCACTTGAACTGAAACAACAGCTTCAGAATTTTTTTAGTATGAGTTGTACTACCTACAAATCTCATTCTAAAAGGGTACCGTGTATACTTGTAAATACAGCTTGACAGCTTGCTGAATCCGGTCTAGGATTCGAAGGTGGGGCCTGTTGGCTCCTTCAGGCTGCTGCCTTGGTGCTGGGTCGACACCGACGGGAAGCTGCTACCTTGCTGGGTTCGCAATCAGGCGAGGGGGAGGAGGAGGCAGGGAGGCAGATGGTGCATGAGAAAGGAGGATCACGAGACACGAGCGTGAGAGTGGATCACGCGAGACCAGGTCGTGAGACGCAACCATGAAGCCGAGGGTAGTGCGGAGGCGGCTGTGGCCGTTGACTTGCACGTGTAAAGGACGATCTCAGGCCTCTTAGCGAGTACACGCGCACAGGTGTCAAACACACAAAGCGCTCTAAGAGCTACTTGCACTCTTCACGGCAACCCTCAGGCAGTCTGCTCTCTCCTTGCGACGAGTGCCTCCCACGACCCCCCAGGGTAGTCACGGTGCCGCTGCTCAGACAGCCCTTACTTCAAAGCCTTGAGGGTCGCAGCGGTTCTGGACTTGTACGTCGGTTGCTATGAGCAGAGAAGGACTAAAAAGGACGGAGATCATTATGTCAAGGTCGGCCGGCCGAGGACTACTGTTGAGATCCTACTAATAAACATCTCCAGCATCGTCAGCAGCTTTTAAATCTTTGATAACCTTCAATCCTCGAAATTCCCTCAATCATCATCATAATGGGTGTAAGGCATCAACCTTTGTTTTCCTCTTCTCCTCCCCTCACTGCCTCTGCCTCTGCCTCTGCCTCTGCCTCTGCCTCTGCCTCTGCCTCACGTTCAACATTCCTCGTCTTCTGCCTCTCTCTCACTCCTTCCCGCTCCTTCTCCTTGTCTGCATACAGCATCATGCCAACTAGAAGCACAGCCAGCCACCCTCACCTGCCGCTCTTCCTCCCATGACATTCTCCTGCGTCGGCCTGGATCTCCTCCTCTTCTGCAGCATTTGCTGTAAAGGACATCAGTGGCTAGTCTGCCTGCTCCTCTCCTATCACCTCATAATGCGGGATCTCCTTCAGAATGTACTCAAAGTCCCTGCTCAAGCTCACTGTCAGGGAATCGTGAGTCGGAGGGCAAACCAGAGCACCAGTGCTTTCCCCTGTGCCCCGAACGGAGAGCCTTCTCGTATCCCTTGTCTATGGGGCACGAGCGACTGGCTTTGAAGGCCTGGGCGACAAAAGCCATGGGAACAACCTCAACGGAAAGTGAGCAAGAAACAGAGATGCGGAAAGAGGAGGTAGGTAAGAAGACAGAGATGCTGAAAGGAGCGGAGGATAGAAAGGTTGATTGAAAGGGATGCCATTTTGAGAAGAGAGACGAAGGGGCATCGGAGGTCTACCAAGGTTGGCCGGGCGCTTCTTTTGCGTAGGAGGTACCAAGTCTCGTTGTTTATCCTATAGTGCATGTAGCTGAAGAAAAACGTCAGCAGAACACCAGCACAGTCCCCGTCACCTCACCCGAACATGTCGACGAAATTGACGTCCTCTGCCTTAACTGTACAATATTCACAACATCCAGGGGAGCCACCCCCCTCCCCTGCTGCAGCAACTGCATCTTGCTCCTGGCTCCCCTGCAGGGCCTCTCCCTCCTTCTCCATAACGCGGTCCATCACTGCGTCCACGAGGGAAGAGAGGATCGCTGAGATCGCCTGCTGGTCGTCCGTCCCACCCTCCTCCCTTTCTGTCAAGCAGACACTGCATGAGCCGGATGGCTGCTGGACTCCTGCTGCATGAGCGGTGGCCTCCGAAGAGAAAGGCTGGAGGCGGAGGGAAGTCAACGAGCACGAAGAATAGAACACAAACAACGTCATCGAGGACAGGATTGATGTGAGACAAGTGAGATCGAGGAGGAGGGAGCGCGAGGACATGATATCAGCAGCACAGACCTCCGAGTTTTCTCTCTTGTGGTCTTTGCAACCTTTCTTGGACGGGTAGAGCCTGTCGAGAGAAGCCTGGAAGGACTCATGCGAGTTGAAGTGATAGTAAGTGATGAAGGATCCCCTGAGAGCAAACGAGTGTCAACAACAAGGGGAGTTGATGAGTTTCGTTATCAGAAAGGCGAAAGATAGGCGAGAGATGTTGTAAAAGCATAACAAGGATGTCAGCATCTGAGCACCATTACCGAATAGCATGAGCGGTTCTAGAGTGGCATAAGATCGGATACCATGCAACTGCAAACCTGCAAGTGAGTCAGGTAGTGGAACATACATGTTTCCTCCTCTCACCATGAGCGTTCGAGCACAAGATCGTCGTTGCTGATTTCCATCAGGATGTGCGATAGCAGCTCCTCTTCCCTCTCGCCCTCCTGCACCGATAGGGTCAGCAACGAGTCAGAACCGTGGAGCTTGCAGACGGAGACATCACCGTCTTCAAAGAAGGCAGCTCCAGCATCCCATCATACAAGGGAGGTCGTTCTCCAGGGCTTCTCTCCTCGTAGAACTACGGCCCCTCTGTCAGCTCCCGCGTGAAACGCGCATGCTCCCGCCCTCACCTCGAAGACTGCTTCGCTCTGCGTGTCGCCAGATGAGGCTGCAGAACGTGGCCGGTAAGCTTTCGTGTCTTCACCATCATACATCAGCCTACCGCCGTCACCTCCTTTCCTCGTCTGCCTTCCGTCTTTGCCTGCTCTCTTCTCCTGCTCGTCCCGCAACTCGCCTGGCGAACCTTCTGCCATTGAAAAGTGAGTCTCGACATGCCGCCTGACCTCGCAGGCCTACTTTGAACATGTCGGTCAGTGAGCGGCTGGCCGCTGTCCTGCTCCCCCTTGGAACTCTGCGTTGTGGGCCCGCTCACAGCAGAAGCATATGAGTACTTGGGACAAGACGATCCCTGTCCTCGATCGCGAGGCCGCCCGCCAGAGTTTGAGCCGTCCCCCCCTCCCTCCATCCCAGCATCCTCATACGGGTTGATGCCTCCTTGTGTCGCCATCTGGGCAGACACTCGACTAGCCCATGAGAGCGAAGCAGCTTCCTCCCTCCTCTGCTGAGCCTCCAGCGCCTGATGACCAACATCATGCGCGATCGCGGAACAGTTCCACTCTCACCAGCTTAGCAGCTTTGATCTCCTCCTCTCGTCTTTGCTTGATCTCAGCGAGCTCGACACATAGGGGATAACTCGGTGAGTCCTTGCGAACAAACAACTGCACGTAGGCGAAAAGAGTCAACAGGAGCAAAGGTGCTGGCAAGTTAAGAACAAAGGAGAAAAGAAAACACTGGAGTTAAACAAAGAAGACAGACAGCACCGACCTTGATCGCAGACAGGTGAGGCACGTAGAATGCTGGCGTGATCTCTGCAGCAACATGGTGCGTCTTCCCATACAGCAATCATTCTTGCGCAGACGACGGACAAAAACCAACCTGAGTGGTCGAACTTTTCAGGAGGATGGGAACTTCAACCCCGTAAGGCTTGTCGAACCATTCCCACAGCTGCCTCAGACTAGCACAAGGACTCAACAACAAGAATCCACAGGTTTCCTCCTCGTTGCAGACCTGAAACTTCCCTTGGGCACCTTTGGGACAACCGCCTGAAGGAAGAAATAGATGTTCTCTTCTGCAGCACCCGACTGTTTAGGATGCAATCGGCACAATCATGACAGCAGAACACCTGATGTTGGTTTCCCGTCTTTGTTGATGTATTTCTGATTTGATCGAGCATTACATCAACACCAAAAGATGAAACACCCCACCTTCCGCGATGCATTCAAACCAGAGGTTGTGGTGTCGACCGAGGTCGTGTGCGAGGTTTCAGAAATATCGTCAGGCCTGATATCTCCCGACCCCCTCACTCCCTGCGATCTCGTGTACTCTGCATTCTGGATCTGGATGAACTGGTTCAAAGACGTTGACCCGGTCGTCTTGGTGACAGCTTCCGTCTCTTCCTGCGACACCTGCTCTGCTGTACCTCTCTCTCCCTCGAATGATCGGATCTCCTTGTTCTCTGCGAGGAAGAGCTCCTCGTGCGGATCCGACTGGATCATCCGACCCCTCCAGCGCTCTCAAGCGGCCCAGCAGTCACGGAGCTCCGGGTCCCATCTACAAGCACCGTCAGGAGGGAGTATTTGTGTGATCCACGGAGCCCCAGCCATTCTTGCGCATATCGGTATCATCATGCACACACTACCTCGAATCTATCAGATTCATTCTACCTCCCTCCCTGGTCTTCTCACATACCGCTACAAACTGCATGAGTTAGCGCTCCAAAAGACTCACATTCTCCCGACTCCCTTCCAGCCAAGGAAGCCGCGTCAATCCCCGCAACTCTCACTCTTCCCTGCAGCAATCTCCCACTTTCTTCTCTTAGTCACTCAGTTTCTCCTCGCTGTCCCTTCATCTGTCCCACTTTCTTCTCTTAGTCACTCAGTTTCTCCTCGCTGTCCCTTCATCTGTCCCACTTTCTTCTCTTAGTCACTCAGTTTCTCCTCGCTGTCTCTTCATCTGTCCCACTTTCTTCTCTTAGTCACTCAGTTTCTCCTCGCTGTCTCTTCATCTGTCCTACTTTCTTCTCTTAGTCACTCAGTTTCTCCTCGCTGTCTCTTCATCTTCTCCATCGCCTGCATGCCTGGTCGCTCTCAAGGCGAGCCGATCCTTGTGCAATTTTTGCCCTGTCAGCTGCGCGGCTCTCCTTCTGCTCCTCTCGCCTTCTCCACCTCCCTGCTTCTCTGCCTCCTCCTCCTCCCTCACCGCATTCAGCTGTCCTGCTCTACTTCCATCCTCCCATCCTCCTGCTCTCCTGCCCAAGTGCTCGTCACCTCGCCTCCCCTTCGCCCTGCTCGGCAGAATCAGCCATAAAGAGCTTTGCAACCACCCCCTTCTTGGTACTGAAAAGGGGGGGTGAGGGTTACTGACATATTTGTCCCAGTGGGATAAAGAAGGGTGGTGAAAGGGGAAACGGGGGGTACATAATGGAAAGATCGCTTTTCCTGGGGGTAGGGTCAACAAAAGCTGTGAGAGAGAAATGACCCAAAATAGGGGAGAAAAGAGGAAGACAGCAAATTCTTTATAAATACATTACAGAGGTAAGTTTTGCTGCCTTTATTTGTGATATAGAAGTGGAAAGGTGAGTAAACAATTTTAGTCTAGTCCGGGAGTACCGGTGGGTAAAAATGAATAGACCGGTCCAAGAATTATTTGACCCTACGAGGGTAGGGGTAAATGGTATAGATTACCACGGGTGGTATGCTCGTTCTAGGGTTGAAGGTGGGTGGGGCAGTCTTAAATTAGGTGGGGTGGAGTGAAGGGGGGGAGGGGGGGTAGGACTCGTGCGAGCCCGCGCGGGGAGGGAGAGCGGCGCTATGTACAACGGAGTCGGTCTGTCGACGGTGCGCGGGTCGGCCACCAATGGCTACGTGCAGCGAAACTTGGCGCATGTTCAAGGGAAGACAAGGGTGGACTACCAGAAGGAGCTGGAGAAGGGGATGGCGAAGCCGTCCCTGGCCAGCAAGGAGCCAAGTTGGGAGATTCTTGAGCATCAGAGGAAGCGGCAGACGGAAGTGAAGATCATGGAGTTCAGGATCGCGCTAGAGGACAAGGGCGTGAGTGAGGACGTCATTGAAGAGAGAGTCGCTGAGGTCAGACGCAAGCTCGAATCTGAGGTGAGTGGGATGAGATTTCTGCTGCTGTGGCCAGTTGTGCCCGTTTGCAGGGATTTGACACCGCGCCATGCAGAGCATGCATGCGAACTTGGACACTGGCGCGAAGAAGTTGACAGACTCGCATGCGCTAGCTCAAGCAAAAGCGAGGGAGGCGCAGCGATTCGCGTCAGCTTTTGGGATCCGAAGGGACCACACAGAAGGAGAGGCGTTTGACAGGGAGCTGCAGGAGCAGAAGAAAGCTGAGCGACAAGCTGCGCGCGAGAAACGGTAAGTCACTTCTCGACGTGTGCAGACTAGCCTGCAGCCTGATCTCCTTGGATTGTTCAGTGACAGGGAGAGGGAGGAGGATGAGAAGAGAAGGGAGAAAGCAAAGAAAGCCGCAGAGAAGAGGAGGAAACGGCAAGAGGAAGAAGATCGCGCAAGGTAACCAAGCATGTCGCTTATGAGACCTGATCCCGAGGCCAGGCCGGAGGGCAGAGATCGAGAGAAGGACAGGAGCCGTGAGAGGAGAGACTCGAACCCCGATAGGAAGCGATACAGGTCGAGGTCGAGGTCGCCTCGTGAACGGTAAGGATGCTTTCTCCTTGGCCGCTGTGCGTTGATCCTCCTCCCCTCAGCTCCCCGTATCGCCGACGATCTCGCAGCCCTCCGCGCCGCAGGTCGAGATCTCCTCCTCGAGGTTGTAGCTTGCTTCTTTCCATGTTGTAGAGAGGGTGATCTGTGTGCAGAGCGACGCGAGCCAGACCGAGAGGAGAGGAGGGACAGGAGAGGTGAAAGAGATGATCAGAGGAGAAGGCGCTCTCGCTCCAGGTGATAGAATACGAAACTTATAGATCGTAGTCGTGAGCTCGAACGCTGCAGGAGCGCGTCGTCGTCGTCGTCGTCATCATCATCATCATCATCGAGCTCTTCCTCGGTAAATCTTGTCCCTGACCCTCCAACGCTGCTGCCCTGCATGTAGAGAAATCTTGATCATTGACACTTTGCCGCAGTCGTCAGCTTCAAACTAGAGTGCGACTGTGACTCCTGCATGCCCTGTTCGCCCCGTCGTGATAGGCGAGATGCTATCTACGAAGGGGGGGCGAGAAAGGAAAATGCGCGATTTTTGGCAAGGAAAATGAAATCTCGAGGCTCACTGTGACGAAGAAATCGATTCTGTCTTGTGCTTGCCTGTAGTGTACATGAGTTTAAGATTAAACAACTCGAGATGGTTCGCTACTGGACACTACACCAGGGTTTCTGCGCAGGTTCGCTCTCCTGATGCATGCGTTAGGAGGACAAGTTACACACTGGGACAGAGAAAAAGGTCTGTCTCCGTCCCACCTGCAGTCTCCTGACTTCTTCTACCAGTGCCGGCAGTGTCTCGGTCGCTCTCCCCTGCTTTCATGTCAACCGCTCTGACGACCAGGGGGGGACGTACTTGCAGGAACACGTCCGCGCTCTCCTTGCCTGAATCGTCCAAGTTGCAAACTATGAGCTGGGCAACGTCTGTCTCAGTAGATGCAGGTTAAGATCAAGTTTCTGACTACCTTGCCGAATCTCGTGTGAATCATTCCTGGAACTAGATTCGCCGGGGCAACCTCCACCTTGCGTCAGCGCTCCACCAAGCAGCACCGAACACTTCCGGACAACACAGGAAACAAGATGAGAGCGAGAGCGAGAGGTACAGGGAGGGGGAGGGGGAGGGGCAGAGATAGAGGCAGAACAAGAGGAAGAGGTAGAGAAAGGGCATCTACTTTCAACTACCTGCAAGGAAGTTCCCACGACGATGCACACGGAGGAGGCAAGAACCGCCTGCGTTGCTCTGCTCCAAAACATCACAACCTGTGGAGGAAACTGCAAAGATTTGATAAGTTTGACAGTACTTGAACATAGCCCCGGCCGGCAGAGCTTCACCGAAGAACGTAACGTCAGCCTAGGACGAGGTCAGAGCGCGACCTCTAGACAGGACGAGGCCCTACCTTGAGGACACCGCCGCAGTTCTTGCAGACGGGAACGAAGTCGTCTTCACTGATCGGTCGAAACTTCTTGTCGTCGGGTTGTGCGATCCATTGCGATATCACTTCAGATTGCTCATACTGTCACCCGTCGGGACTTTCAGAAAAAGAGATAGAGAAAAAAGAACAACAAGGGAGCAAGCAGGTACGAGAAGAGCGATCAATTAGCAGGGTGGAGGGGAACGAGGAGATGAAATGAGATCATGAGCAAGACAACGAAAGCGCAAAGTGCATCAGTCAAACCTGCGTCAAACAGGACATGCATGTCGAGGTCTGGTCAGTACCATGAAGCTCGATGACCTTGTTACTTCCAGCTGCCTGCGCACTTCAAAGCTCATGGAAGTACTGGAGGCAACCTTGTTTCACCTTGTGCAGCCCGTCTATGTTCTGCGTGATCACTGTAACTTTCTTCCCCATGTTCTGTAGCTCCGCCAGCGCCTGCAAACCTTCCTTTCAGCACCAGCGCGAGTGAGATGCTGGGACAGGCCACACCATGTGCGCAGCGTTAGGCTGTGCCTTTATCAATTTCCCCTCCTTCAACGCTTCCTCCTTCGTCCCTCCGTTCTGCACATGAATATCGAGCACAAGCTCCCTCGCCATCCGCCAGAACAGCTCCTGCCACGTACCAACTGTGAGTGATCCTGCTGTAAACAATCCTCCCAGCTACTCTCCCATCCCCGCTCACGCACAGGGTTGCTCTTGAAGACATCGTAGTTGCAGTACGTGAAGGGATCATACTTGCTCCACAGGCCTCCTGCTCTAGTGTGAAGGAGGAAGGAAAGGCGGACACGAGACACGTGTCACGAGGAGAGCCCACGGCATTGTACAAGGGTCGAGAATGTCAGGACAAAGATAAAGAGGAGGAGGATGGAAGCAGCGACTGATACAAGGAGCAGGGTAGAAGAGGCAGGAGCAGGGGAAGGAGAAGGAGAGGAAGGATCAGGAGATGCAGGAGCAGGGGGAGGAGAGGGAGAGGAAGGAGCAGGAACAGGAGCAGGAGCAGGAGAGGCAGGAGCACGAAGGGAAGAGGAAGGGGAAGGAGGAGGAGAGGCAGGAGCAGGAGCAGGAGGAAGGGGAGGGGGGGGGAGGGACCTGGAGAGCGAAAGTCTGGTATGCCTGACTCTACGCTGATCCCTGCTCCGGTGAAGACGCTTACCCGCGTCGCGCCATGGACAAGACCAGCTGCCCTTGCTAGCGCCATGCCGACAACAGAGCAAACTCCGGTCTACCAACATACGTGGTCTATCTCCGAAGTGTCGCTCGACGAAGACTCAACCAAACTTGACTGTCACAAAGCTCCTCGTCCTCGTTCTCCTCCTCGTCCTCGTCCTCGTCCTCTTCTCTCCTCGTCCTCGTCCTCGTCCTCTTCTCTCCTCGTCCTCGTCCTCGTCCTCTTCTCTCCTCGTCCTCGTCCTCGTCCTCGTCCTCGTCTGCTCCTGCTCTCCTTCCTCCTCAATCTGCATTCTATTCCCTCTGCCTGTTTCCCTCGGTTGTTTTAATTATCAATATCGGGCCTGTTTTCTTTTCAAGCGACGATAAGGTCATAAGAATCTTCAAGTTATTCTGTGAATCACTAAATTACATTCCTAACATCAAGCACTTTCACCATTCCAACTCCCGCTCCTCCTCCCATCGTCCTACTCCTCCTCCTCCTCCTCTCCCTCCTCCTTCCCTCAAACCAGCAGGTCAAGAATCTCCCGCAGAGATCGCAGAACCTCAGCGGCTGAAGGACGTCGCTCATACTCCTGCTCCCAGCACGCCGACATGAGCTGGGCATACTCCTCGTTCCTCCTCGCCGGAGGGTCCACGATCTCGGGAACATCGAGTCTAGAGCCGGAGATCACAGCGTTGGCGATTTCACGAACCTGAGAGAGAAAGAAAGTTAGGGGCGGACGAGGAAGGATACGCGAGAGAGCAGATGATGATGATGATGATGATGAGGAGGAGGAGGAGGAGGAGGAGGAGGTGGAGGAGGAGGAGGAGGAGGAGAGGAGATGGGGAGAAGGAAGGAGGGGGAGGGGGGCGGGGGAGCATACATTCTTCTTATGATAGGGAGTCTTCTGCGTCCAGAGCTCCCACAGGACAACCCCCATGGCAAAGACGTCTGTCGCCTCATGGCGGAAGCCGCGCGTCATGAGCTCAGGAGCCATCCAATGCACCGTTCCCGGCTGGAAAGAGGACTTCGCCTCCTCCTCCTTCGCCTCCTCCTCCTTCTCGCGCGCGAGGCCGAAGTCTCCGAGCTTCAGCCGCATGGCCTCCGACACCAGAAGGTTGGGCGACTTGATGTCGAGGTGGAGGACAGCAGGGCGCAGCGAGTGGAGGAAGGAGACGGCGTCGCTCAGGTCGATACCCATCTGTATGCGCGTCCGCCATGGGATGGCAGAGCGCCGGAGCACCTTGTGCAGGTTCCCGCCCGCCACGAGCTCCATCACGAGCGCGAAGTGTCCTGGCTCGATGCAGACGCCAAGGAGGGAGCAGACGCAGGGGTGCAAGCTCCTCCTCATCAGCCTTGCCTCCTCGCAGAACTGACTGAACTCCGCGCTCGTCAGGTTCTGATTCGTCAGCTTCTTCACCGCCACTTCCTCCTCCTCCTCCTCCGCTGCCTCCGTCCTCCTCCTTCTCATCTTCCCCCGATTCACCACAGCGAAGTTCCCGCGGTCCAGCTGCCCTTGCAGCACGATGTCCTGCTTGCTGATCTTCCAGCCTTCCTTGTCCCTTCCCAGCGCATTCATCATCATCTCCTCCGCTACGGACGCGATCTCATGTGGAGCAGAGACAGGAGGGAGCGGTTTCAGCAGGCTCCTCTTCTTGGCCGGAGTCGCTTTCCCTGCTTGCGCACCTGCCGGGTGCTCCTGCTCCTGCTGTACCTCCTGCTCGACTCGCTTCTCTCCCTCGTCCTCGACTAGCAGGGATCTGTTGAAGTTCTCCTCCTTCAATTCTCTCTCATCCTCCTCCTCTGATCCTCCTCCTCCTCCTCCTCCTCCTCTGTCGAATTCCTCCAGCATTACTGTGCGGCTATTGAGCTCCTCCCCACTGGCGTCTCTCTCCCGCAAGCCAGTCCCGCTCCTCCTAACTTGCCTCCCTCGCTCTATGGCCTGGATCCTCGTCGCTGCACGCTCCTTCACGTACTGCTCCTCCACCTCCCTTGCCCTCTCTTCCTCCGCTAGCAGCTGAATTGTTCCCCCCTCTTCCAGGGCATCCCTATCGGACCCCCGATCTCCTCGTCCTCAACCTCCCTCGTTCTCTCAAGGTCTTCCTGGTCCTGGTTCCCTTCCTCCCCTTCTCCTCTGTCCTCCTCCTCTTGTTTCAGAGCCCCAGTCCTCTCCTCCGCCTCAGCTGACCGCTTCCTCCTTCCTGCCAGCCTCTTCCTCGTCTGCATTCCCCGCACCCCCGCCTGGATCTTCACGGCCGATTTCTCCTCCGCGTATATCACTGCCTCCTCGTACTCCAGCTTCGATCTCATGGTCAACTGCAGCCCGGTCGGCGACTCCTCCTCCTCCTTTCGCTCCTGCTCCCGTCTCTTCTCCATCTCGAGCAACTCTCTCTTTGCCGCCTCTTGCCGCTCCTCCTGCTCCAGTTGCCGCTTCCTCTCCTCCTCCTCCCTCCTCGCCGCCGCCTTCCTTGCCTCCTCCTCCTTCCTCCTCTCCTGCTCCAAGCGCTCTTTCTTTGCAGCCTTCTCTCGCTCCTCCTGCTCCAGATGTCGCTTCCTCTCCTCCTCTCTCCTCTCCTCCTCTCTCCTCTCCTCCTCTCTCCTCTCCTCCTCCCTCCTCTCCTCCTCCGTCCTCTTCTCTTCCTCCATTGCCTTCCTCTCCTCCTCCTTCTTCCTCCTCTCCTGCTCCAAGAGCTCTTTCTTTGCAGCCTCCCTTTCCCGTTCCAGTTCTTCCCTCCTTGCCGCCGCCTCCCTTTTCTCTCTCTCCAGCTCCTGTCGCCTCAACATCTCTCTCTCTCTCTCCTCTCGCTCAGACTGCAGCTTTCTTGCCGCCTCCTCTTTTCTCTTCTCCTGCTCAATCTTCTCCTTCCTTGCCGCGGCTTCCTTCTCCTTCTCCTCTCGCATCAGGAGCTCTTTCCTCTCCTTCTCCTCGGCCTCCTGTGACTTCCGTTTCTGCTGTTCCTTCCTTGCCTTTCTCTCCTCCTGCTGTAGCTGCAGCTTCCTCGCCTCCTCCTCCTTCTCCCGCTGCACCCTCTCCTCCTCCTCCTTCTCCTTCTCCAGCTGCAGCCTGAACTTGACTGCTTCTGTCCTCCGCGCGTGAGCCTGTAGCTTCACGCAGGCGAGCTCGTGACGCTCATCGTAGTCGAGGAGCACCAGAGCTCGTTGAACCTGCGGAGAAGGTAAGAGGCTCCACCTAAAAGTCTCCTCCTTCCTCTCACTATCTACTCCCCTCTCCCTCCCTCCCTCCCTCCCTCCCTCCTCCCTCCGTTCTGCCTAGCTGCTCCTCCTCCTCTCCCTCCTCCCTTTTCTCCCTCTCCCCTCTTTTCTCTCTCTCCTCTCTGTCCTCTTACATCGAACACGTTGATCTTCTGGGCGACGTGCAGATCAACGACGTCCATGATGTACTTGACAACTGGGGCAGCTGAGGAAATAAAAATCGTAAGAGGAGTCAAAACCCAGACGTAGATTTGAACTTAGGAAGACGTGATTTCATCGTGTTAGTGGAAAACAATGACAAACTCCGACAAAAGTCAATAGAAAAACGAACACGTCAAATTCAATCTTGCATCGACAACATCACACCAGCGCATAAACAAAGATGTCAAACTCCCACTTACAAGGCACGAAGCTGCAGCTCTGCAGCGCAAGAGAGACAAAGGAGCGATCCAGCAGCTCGACATGCTCCTCGTAGCTCGTTCCCTCCTCCCCTCCCCTCGTCTGCAGCTGATAAGGAAACCGGAACGTCCATTGGAACTTTTTGAAGTCCGAGCCGAGCAAGCGAGAAAGAGTGGCAATGGCCGATGCGACAGATACCTTCTCCTCCTCCTCGTCTTCCTCCTCCGCCTCCTGTTCTCCGTCTTCCTTTCCCACACGCCTCTTCCCCTTCCTCCTATCGACCAGCAGATCACTCCCCTGCGTAATCAGCTCCTTCCTCCTCTCACTGAACTTGCGTGCGGCTTCCTCTTGCGCAAGGACCGCTCGTCTCATCCTCTCCATCTCCACAATCCCCTGGGCCTCTTCCTCCCTCTCCTTCTGCCTCTCCTCCTCGATCCTCCTCCTCCTCTTCTCTTCCTCTGCTATCAGGTCAAGTGCCTCCTGCAACAGCCTCTCCTCCTCCTGCTTCTGTGCCGATGCCTGCAAAGGAGGCGTCAGAGGGCAAGAAGGATGGGTGGAGGACAAGGGGAGACGAGGGGATGTGGCGACAATATTGATAACTGAGCACAGGATGACAAGCACGGGGTAAGAAGGAGAAGGAGGAGAAGGAAGAGAAGGAGGAAAAGAAGGAGGAGGAGGAGGAGGAGGAGGAGGAGGAGGAGGAGGGAGGGATCGATTGGAGGCAAATAGGACTAGGGAGAGCATGGAATGAGGAGTAAGAAGAACAATCATAGCAGCCCTCACCATCGCATGTCGGAGCATACTTTCCTTCTTGATCGCATACAGCTTTGCCTCTCTCTCCCTCCTCCTCCTCTTCTCTTCCTCCTCAACTGCTGACAACTCCCGCAACCTCTTCTCCAGCAGGTCCCTTCTCAAGTCCAGCAGACGCGCTTCATCTGCGTCCCCGTCTTCCGCCTCATCCGGCCCCTTCCTTCTTCCATCCTCCCCGTCTCTTCCTGCTCCTTGTTTGAGGAAGCTGGTGATGACATGAAGGTCTGTGGTGAGCTTGTCTTCTGCAACGCCCTCCTTCTTCTCGAACATCGTCACATCAATCCCGATCCTCTTCATCATCTCCAGAGTCTTTCCTTCCTCCTCCTCCACCTCCCCTTCACCAGAGCATGCCTTCAGCCTCTCCACCACGGGCCTGAGCATGGCATTCACATCCTCCGCGGTCTTCAGCCGTTTCACTTTCTTCTCCTCCTTGTCCTGCTTTTCCCTGACTGGCTCCTTCTGAACGATCCTCCTCCTCCCCACCTGATCGACTAGGGCAGGAGCTTGCAACTCAAGGAGGTCAGAGAACTGCAACACGTCGAACTTCGACTCATCATGCTCTCTGTCATTGGGCCTGTCGGGCTTCCTCGTCCTCTTCTCCAGCCTCAGCTTGGCAGATCTCATGGATTCTTGATGACTTCGAAGGATTTCAGTGATGTCATTCACTATCTTCCTCCTCCCTATGTGCTGAGTTTCGTCCTTTGACATGTAGTCGAGCCTTACCCTCTTCTCCCTCATTACCTTGCTGGAAAAGAAAGACATGTGAGTACCTAGACCACTCTCTCAGACATCTCCATCATCATCGTTGTCATCATCATCACCACCACCATCACCACCACCACCCTTGTTCCATCTCCACGACATCGATTCATCGAAAAGAATCAAGGCCACCTTCTTGAATCCAAGTTGATCAGGCCGGCTCGTAAAACTTTCTGCGCTTCCTCCATCTCCTTCTCGGATCCTTGCAGAGCCTTCAGACAGACAGTCAGCACCTCCTCCTCCTTCCTCCTCTCGCCTCCTCCTGGTCTTCCCGCCTCCACCACCTCGCACTCCATCTTCCTCACGCTTCCCACTTGTCATCTCGCCACCTACAGCCTCCTCCTCCCGCAATCTACTCTCTCTCACATTCTTGAGTGCTGCTGTGAGGATGTTGGAGGAGGTGAAGCCGACTTCGAACAGCATGGCGTCCGGCATGCCTTCTAGCAGCTTAGGGTACGCTGCTCTCTCCCTCGTCCTATCTCCGTCTCCTCCCATATCTGCCTCCTCAATCAAGTACGGCCCTGCCTTCCCCAGCAAGCGAGGAGGTGGGTCAAGGTCTGTCTCCTGGATGAAAGATGACGAAATATTCCCTCTTCCTCCTCCTCCTCCTCCTCCTCCTGTGACAAATGAAGCTATCTTGATCTTTTGCGGCTCCTGTTTCTGCAGCAACATGTCCGACCTTGGCAAAAGCAAGAAGGGTCACATTAAGAACAACTATCCTGATCGTATGTACCTCTTGCTATCGTTCTTGCCTCCTTGTTCCTCTTGCTCCTTGTTTTCTGCCCTCAAGACGCCTCCGTTGCTCTCCTCCTTGTCCTCTTCCTCCTCCTTACCTGCGATTCCCTTCCCTCCTCTCCTCTGCAAGTTCATGAAGGCCTTGTTGGCTCGCTTCACCCTCTCCAGGTACACAAACTCTCCAAGGTTGACAACTTTTCCATCCTCCCACCTCCCTCCCACCTCGATGCCATCCACAAACGTCCACTTTCCCTCCCCGTGCAACTTATGCTCCTTCCATCCCCCGACGAACTTGAGTCCGTGAGAGTTCACCATCGTTCCCTGAGCCTCAGTCAGACCACTGCTGCCGCCGCCATGCAAATTATTATCCCCATCATCATCCCCATCATCATCCCCATCATCATCCCCATCATCATCCCCATCATCATCATCATCATCATCATCATCATCATCATCATCATCATCATCATCATCATCATCATCATCATCATCATCATCATCATCATCCTACACCTACTCCAACACATCCTCGGTCCAGCACCCCTCATCCCCTCTCCTCATATCACACCACTTCAGCATCCTACTTGCCCGCATCAATCCTCTCCTCCCTCCCTTCCCTCCCTCCAGTCCTCTTCCTCTCCACTCTCCTCCTTACCTGTCCATCCATCTTTCCGTCCTTCCATTCTCCGTCGTACCAGCTGCCGTCTGCCCAGGTCATTTTCCCTCTTCCGTGCTCTTTCCCCGACCTCCACTCTCCATCGTATTTCCTCATCTCCCCCCATTTCTTCACGCCCTTCCCATGAGCTTTGCCGTTCCTGAACCCTCCAACGTATCGTTCTCCTGATCCTCCTGTCATGGTGCCATGCCCGTCCGCCAGTCCCTAAGAAAGTTAAAGTTAGAAGGTTAACGTTACATCCTCTTCATCCTCCCTCCCTCCCTCCCTCCCTCCCTCCTATCTTAAACCTCCAAGCTCATCTCACTCCTTCCTCCTCCTCCTCTCTCACCTTATGGAAGGAACCTTCATAGATCTCCCCGTTCCCGAACCTGAGCTCTCCCCAACCATGCATCTCTCCTCCTACGAAGGCTCCGTTGTAAATATCTCCGCTCCTCTTGCTGCTCAACACGCCCCATCCGTGCGCGACGCTCCTCTCGACCTGCCCGACGTACTTGTCCCCGTTGGTCCACAGAAAGACCCCTTTCCCTTTCTCCTCGTCCCCAGTGTATAGCCCTTCACGAGCTGAACCCAGCGGGTTCTTCCATCGCATCCTCTTGTTGAAGACGGTCGACCTCTTTTTCTCTTGCTCCTCCTCTCCCACCTCGGAATCAGCCGTGGACACTTCTGTCCCACCTCCCTCCGAAGACCCACTCCTGTTCCCTTTTGTCTGCATCCGTTTCATCCTCCTCTTTACCCCGCCCTCCTTCCCCTTCTCCTCCCCTTCCTTCCCATCCGCTTGCACCTCTTCCAGGTACAGGGACTCACTGAAGACTACTCCAACCTTCTGGATCGCAACAGGAGCATCCTCCTCGCTCCTCCCGATCTCTCCCCTGAGCCCAAAGAATCGCATCCCCGGGGGGATCGGGATACTGAACGACTTGTCCTCGTTCCCCGACAGCTCGCCGTAAGCGAACAGGCGCATACTTGTCTTGAAGTAGATGTAGCTCAACCCCGTCCTGTTGAACACTCCTGCTATCTCAGTGATCCTGTTCCCGGAGGCTAGGAGGAAGGTACTCGACAGCAAGTCGTCTTGCTGCAGGTGCGGGCCACATCGCCTCTTCCCCTTGGGTGAGAGATACTCCACAGAAACATCAACGATGAGGTTGTTCTTTGAGTAGACAGT
>NW_005434616.1:376804-390318 GCF_000315625.1 Guillardia theta CCMP2712
TTTTGCCTTTTCCACGTCCCTCCCAAACCCACCGCCGATCCTTCGTTCGCCTCCCTCCGTCCTCCCTCCGTCCTCCCTCCGTCCTCCGTCCTCCGTCCTCCCTCCCTCCTCCCCTCCGTCCCTCCGTCCCTCCGTCCTCCCTCCCTCCTCCCTCCGTCCCTCCCTCCCTCCTGCCTCTGTCCTTCCTCCTCCCTCCGTCCTTCCTCGCCCTTTCTCTCCTCCCTCGTTCCCTCTCCCGCCCTCCCTTGCCCCTCTATCATCGCCCCTCAACTCTCCTCCCTCCTCCTTCTCCCTTCCGTTCTCCCTGGTACCAGCTTCTTCCCTCCCTTTCCTGCCTTCCATGAATGGTCCGGACGTGGGAGGCGCACACAGCTGCTGTCATCGCCCTCCAGCGAGCGAGCGAGCATGCGAACCTTCTTGCGAGCGGGTCCAAGGACCATGCATGCAAGATCTGGGACATTGAAGCAAGCACGGCCATCAACACCATCCGAGGACACCAAGGAAGCTTGCTTGCTTGTTTGCTGCTCGCTGGGCCCTGACGGGAGGAGGCAGGGGCTGTGCGATCCATCTCCTTCTCCTCCGATGACAAGCTGGTGTTCACAGCGGGCGACTCGACGATCAGGATATGGGACAGGTGCCATGCTGCCTGCTGCGCTGCTGCGGGATAACGCGAGAGCAGGGGAAGCAACAAGCAGGTAGGATGTTTGCTGCCGCATCAGGGGCATGTCACGAGCGTTCAAGTCAGAGATAAGGCAAGCACACGCTGATCTCAGGGTATGAAGCTGACTTCTGTGGTGCAGTACATCGGGAGCACCAAGTACGGCATGCATGTACTCACTTCGTCTCTTGACTGCTCAAGCAAAGTATGGGAGAGGAAGGAGGAAGGGGGGGAAGAGAGGACAGGAGAGGACAGGAGAGGACAGGAGAGGACAGGCGAGGACAGGCGAGGAGAGGACAGGAGAGGACATCACGGCACAGGGTGGGCGGGGCAGGACAGGACAGGAGTGCAATACATGGAGACACGGTGATGAGCCTTGCAGGTATGGGATCTTCGCTCGCGAGTTCCCATCCGAGCATGTCTTGGACACGCAGCTGGCGTTACCTCCTCCTGCTTCTCGCCTGATGTACGACATGGTAGCAGCGCCTCTTCCACTCTTCATTTCCAGTTACTTCCCCTCTCTCGCTCCCTCCCTCCCTTACTTCCTCTCTCCCTCTCCCTGTCCCTCCCTCTCTTCATCTCCAACTCATCTCTATCTCTCCATTATTCCTCTCCTCCTTCCTCTCTCTTCCCCTCCGTTTCTCCAACTCCTCACCTCCTTCTCTCTTCCTCCCTTTCCCTCGAGGCTGATGCATCCTGCAGTGGCTTCAGTCAGTCTGGACTCCACGTGCATGTGACCGACAGCCAACGCTCTCCTCCTCCTCTCGTTGAGTCCTGACAGGATGTTCGACGTGGCGCATGCTGGGGAGAACGAGCCGCCCTTCACGTACGAGCTGCCATGCGGGGTATCGCCAGTGAGGAGCAGCAGCAAGGCTCTGACGGCCAGGTGTAGGTGGCGAAGCATCTGCGATCCCTGAAGCTCTCTCGCTCTCCTCTGAATCGCTGTGGCATTAGCAAGGTCTCGTCCTCGAGCCCTCGCATACTCATGGGTGACTGAGAGGGGCTCGCTCTAGTGCGGTCAGATCCTCGCAACGGCAAGTCAAGGAGGAGTCGTCGGTCTCACCAAGGTTCTCACCTCCCTCTCTGCATCCAACTTGACATGCCTGCCGCCCAGCTCGGCCCCGACCTGACGACGCACTTCCCTGCGCATGACGATCAGGTAGCGATCGTGTCCAGCCCGTCGAGCTTCCTCAGAGCTTACCCAGCAAGTGCGTGACCTCTGCTGGAGTGACGATGGCAAGGAGCTCGTGAGCTGCGGGGGAACGAAAGTGAGAGGACCTTTCGCCTGCTCCCCCTCCTTTGACAACACCCGTTTTCTTCCTCTTTCTCCTATGACTACACCAGTTCTCCTCCCCCCCCCCCCGCCCCTCCGTCAGTCTGGAACGCTTCTCCTCGCTCCTCCAATCTTTCTGATTCTCATGAGCTGCTGCCCAGCTGCTCCTCTGGGACCTGCGCGACCTCGTGGATGCCCAGAGCTCAGAAGCCTCGTCCCCAGGAGCACAGACGTACCTCCTCCTCCCTCCTGTCATGTCTGCTGTGACTTTCGTCCTCGGCCTCCAGGGACCAAACAGTGCAGGATCTCCTGGGCAAGACGAAGCCGTTCGGAGGAGGAGGTCAGTGGCGGGTGGGAGAGCCTCCGAGGGAGCGGCTGAAGTGCTGCTGGACAAGGAATTTCTTCGAAGCGAGGGGGGAACAGTGGAGATCTGCTGTACTGCTGCGAGATCATCGGGCAGAGCCTTCTTGGAGGAAGCGAAGACGGTCTGCTCCTGGCCCTCCTCAGATGCGCACAACTCATCTCACCGCAGGGTCCATTATGCTGTGGCACAGGGGGGAGAGCGTAAATGACCTTGATCCTTGAACTACAGGCTCAGTGCTAACAAAACTGCTGGCGTCAGGCCGTGCTAGACTGACCGTCCTCGTACTGATTTTCAACTTAACTTTGAGTAAACAAGACCGGCTTTATCACTGAGCGGCGGGCCCAACCGAGGCTCCCGGGCCTCCTGGCCGGCCCGGGGGGCCGGGACTGCCCCGGGGACGGACTAGACTCGGGGGTTGGAACTTGAACAGAAAAAAAGCTATACTCTCCTTGACTGGGATGAAGAACGTGTGCAAGAGACTTGGTGTGCATTGGCCGACCCAACGAGAGCAGCACGAGCTGGAGGAGGAGCGCAAGGCTGGAAGTCTAGAGCAGATTCTGCTTGCTGGGCACGCCAGGGAGGCAGGAGTCACGGATCATACGGAACATGCCATGCAAGAGGAGAGCGACGTAGAAGTGATCCATGACTACGAGTTTGATGCAGGAGCTTCAGGCATGGAGATACCTTCAAGCTAGGTGTTGACGCACCAACCTCCGACGCTGGCAGCGCGTGGAGATCATACGATGGTGGACGGGGGGAGTTTGACGGGAAGAGGTTTGGTTACAGCTGCCAATCAGGGGGGAAGCATGGCGAGAGGGCTCATGCAATATGAAAGGGATGGTTGGGCCGAGTCAGGGGGGTCAGGGTCAGGACATTCACGTTGGGAAGACCGAGGGAGAGGAGCTGGAATAGAAATAGACAGGAGATCGTACTTCGGGGGAGGGCTTAACTTGACACGTCGTACGGAGAGAGGTGGAGCAGGAGGGGAAAGTGGCTGGGGAGGGATGGGCGACAGGTCCACATGGTCTGGTCCAGGGCATCTGTTGGGCTCCAAGGCAACGGAAGGGGAGATGATAATGCAGCATGCAGCTGCAAGGTGAAGGGAGGAAACGGAGGAGTCAGAAGTCACCAGGAAGTTTGGTCTTCGGCTGCAGATCTCTAGAGACGGAGAGCTGAGCCTCACTGAGTCATGCAGGAAGCTCTTCTTCATGTTGAATCGACGCGGCGATGATTATGCGAACAAACTAGTCATCATTGAACCTCAGCACGGTAGGCTCGTCATGATCGTCGACTATCCTATCAGTGGTTATAAATTTCACTGATAACTGAAACTACATGCTCGCCTCATCACACTAACGGTCCCAGCTGGTCGGCGGGAGGCTCCGACTCACGGTGCCTGCCGCTCAGTGCTGCCGACCGGGCCAGCGGGCCGGCTGCCCGCCGGGAGTCCGCGCGGCTGCACGCCGCTCCGACCCTGCTGCGACCCAGGCTCCGACAATAGGCCTCCGACCCAGCTAGCAGCACGTGCAGCCACCGAGCCCCACTGCTAGCCTAGCCTCTAGTCAAGTCACTACTGGCCGGGCTGCTGCCCGGCCCCGGCCCGTCACGTGGCCGCCCGACCCGACCATCAGTGGGGGGATGAGGGCTACCATTTTCGCGAGACGCATCTGGCATGTCGCGAGTGCCGTGAGAAAGACGTAAGAAGATGCCGAGATGAGAAGATGAAGGGCGAGGAGATGAGAAGATGAGATGAGAACACTACAACAAGAGATCAAGATGAAGAGCAGAACAAGGGGAGGAGCACAACAAGAGCACAAAGGGAACTGAAGCGAATAGGGGGAAGAAATTGGAACTGAAATGGCATAGAAGACACTGAATTCAAGAAAACTCAAGGGCCAGGTTGTGGCTGATATCTAGCTGCCTCAAGTGCTCTGGGGTCGATCATGAAGCTTTGGTCGACTTCTCTCTTCATATCAATCCTATCATGGACACTATCAGATGCACTCTACTCCCATCAGGAGCTCGCTTCGATCCCCACCACCCGTCCTCTGATCTCATCCTTGTCGGTGCCGAGCTGTTGTCATGATGCCCTTGTGGTCCTTCGGCAATGTTCTCCTCTGCGCCTTGCCGGAGGGAAAGAGAAGAAGGTTAGAAATCCTCAATGAACTTTGCTGGTGAAGTAGCCCTGACGGAAGTTACAGTTGAGCAAGCTCACAAAGCGGCGCATGAAGATGGTGATGTTTCTGTTTGGGGGGTCAAGTTTTTCATCTGATATGGCTGCAGGAATCAAGAAGAGCGGCTAAACGAGAGCGAAGGGAAGCGAAGGGCGCTTCGAGCTCGGAATGGGACTCGGGTTCGGATGAAGGTTGGCAGGAGGGGTCGGTGGAGGCGTCATCAGGTAGCTGTCTGCGCTAGCATGCGGTCGGCCCTGCTTCTTACCTTGAGTGCTGCAGAGGGGTCTGATCCACGGATCGGGAATGGAGAACAGGAGGAGCCAGAGCCGGAAGAAGAGAGAAAGCAACGAAGAGATGTTGGAGACAACAAGAGAAAGGGTGTGAAAGCTTTCTCTCCTCATGTCGCTGGTACTGTTTCTTCCTGCCAGGAAACTTGGTGAGATGTTGGCGATCAGGGAAGAAGCCAAGTGAAGAAACGTTTGACTGGCGAGTCTACCAATGGGAGGACGACAAGGCCACAACTCGACTGGATCATGTGATGCAGCTGAAATCTCTGATGATCGTCAATCCCTCATATCATCTGCTTTCTGCATCTGTGGAGTCGAAAGCGTCTGACGACGTACGCAGCTCCGAACGAAACAAGAAATCCTGATGGATCGCAGCGCGATGGTGAGTTTTTGTTGCAAACAAGTTGCTTTGTGGGTTTGATGACAATCAAGGGCTGGAAATTCGCCGCCGAAAACATGGAAGATCGGAGGAAGGAGAAGCAGAAGAAGAAAGGCGACAAGAGTCAAGCAAAAGACCATGCCGATGACGGTTGTGTCTGACCACCACGAGCTTGTAAGTGATACGAGTTGCAGGAGAGCAAGGGGAAGAGGAGGGGGAAGAGGGGGAGGACCAGGTTGAAAGGGCCTCGGAGGTCCTAAAGAAGCACAAAAGGCTCACGAAGAGGAAGAGGAAGGAGCTAGAAAAGCTTGAAGAGCTGAAGAAGTGAGACCATCCTATCACATCTGATTCTCCATCTCATCAAGGCCACAGGGCAAACCAGATGCAAAAGGGGATCCGGCCCTCGGACATGTATCCATGTAGTGCAGTGATGACGTCACGCCATTCTCTAACTTGCAAGCAGCTTCAGAGAGCCATGGTAGGGTTGGAACACAGAAGAGAGAAGACAACCTCTTCCATATCCCCGCGAAAGGCCAAATGGTAGGAGAGTGTACAATGCTGATTGCGGTGATGGATCGGTTGATGGATATCAGGAAGTAGAAGATCGGGAACAGATCGTCAAACATATTGCGGTCCTAGATTTCATTCTATAAGGTTTTCTCTCTGCTAAACGATTTGGTATAGAAGGATGAAGCTGAACGAAAGAAGCAACGAACGCTCAAGCTAAGAAAGCGAGCTTGTGCGTGAATTTCAATCTTTTGATCGAGCACCCCTTTCTATCCCCTGCTTCCACTTCCTCCTTTCCTCTTCCGCTTCATCGTTTTCGTCCCTTCAACCCCTTGTTCCTTCTCATGAAACTTCTGTCTTGGTTCTCTCTCACTGACCTTCTTCCTCTTCTTCCCTTGCAGTGGAAAGAATTCTCATGGAAGAGAAAGAGAAGAAAGCTCGAGGAAGGGGAGTCATCTACATCGGTCATATCCCCCATGGATTTTACAAGGAACAACAGTACCAGGTTCTCCCCCTCTTCCATAATCTAACATTGTCTTTACATCTCCTTTTCTTATTCCCATATATTTTTTCCTGCCTGTGTCTCCTTGCACGTTTCCCTTCTTCGATCCTTCCAGCTTCAGACCCTTTCTCCTCACTCTCCTGTCTCGACCCTTTTGCTTTTCATCTGTCCCTTGTTCCCATGTTGCCTGATTGCACTTTTGCATCTGATTCTTCACTCTGGCAGTTTTTCTCTCAGTACGGCAAAGTGACCAGGCTAAGACTTGCTCGAAGTCTGTGCTGCAGTGCTCTTGAAATCTGTTTACATTCTTTCTTCTTTCCCCTACAGATAGGAAGACAGGAGCGTATAAGGGATATGGTTGGGTAGAGTTTGATGACGCAGCTGTGGCACATGAGGTGATGAATCCACTTCTCCTCCTTCCCGCCTACAACCAATCTTCCTCCTCCTCCTCCTCCTCCTCCTCCTCCTCCTCCTCCTCCTCCTCCTCCTTTGCCTCTCATCATCATGATGATCATCATCGCTGTCTTTCCCTTTCTTGTTTTTTTTTGGTTGCCATCATGATCAATCTCGTCCTTGTCCTCTTCCTCGACCTGTCCTTCTCCATACCCTCCTTGTTCTCCTCCTCCTCTCCCTCCTTATGTGTATGCTTATCATGCTCCTGCACGTCTCTGCCTCTGGTCTTCCTTCGTCTTCCTCCTTCCCAACCTTCCTGGCCTTGCACGCCATCAAGAATTTGACCGCAGATGGCGGAGAAGTTCAACAAATATAACGTGCATGGCAAGAGTCTACAGTGAGGAGACTGGTCAACACTCTTCAACCCTCTTATCACCTGCTCCTTGCAGCATCCACGTCGTTCCAAACGATCAAGTCCACCCCGAACTCTTCCGGAATTGCGAGCGCGACTTTGTCAAGGTGAGGAAGGGACTGATATACTTCCTTTCGGCAAGGGACAGAGTTGAAGAGTGGTTGTTCCGAACCTCTTGCTCTCAGCAGCACCTTCGCTCTCTTCTCCATCGCTGCTGCTCCTCGGCCATGGTCAACTGACGGTGTACTGCAGGTCAACACTCCCCAAAGGATCCGGCAGAGAGAAAGCCGGTAAGCTCGCGCCTGCTGTTTCAGACCTCCTCCTCATCCGTGGGTTCAGGTCGAAGACTCTGATCCAGAAGATCAAGGCTCTCAAGCGGCAGCTGCAGAAAGCGGTTCGAAGTCCTCTCTTTCTCTCGCTATTACTTCCCATCCTTCTCCAATGTGGCTATCTACTCTTGTCCCGTACTGCCGTGTCCTGTGCCTTCCCGTCCTGTCCTGTCCTCCTCTCTCCTCGCTTCCTCTCCTCGTCTCCTCACCTCTCTAATGCTCTTACTGAGCAGGCGCTTGCACAACGGCAGTTACTTCGCCGCATTTCCAAGAAAAGTGCGGACAACATTCTGGTGGGCCCCCGCTCCTCAAGGCTACTTGCTGATATGCAGCAGTTCAAGTCACAGAAGGAGGAGGGTGAGGCGTTTATCTCGGACATTAAGCAGCAAATCCTCGACCTTAGCAGGCGGCGTTCCAAACTTCGGGTTCCTCCTCCTCCCTCTCCGTCGCACGACCTCACCCCCCCGCAGGTCAAACATGGCCTCGAGGACGGGCTCGTCACCCTCGGCCGCATGTTTCGCATCTACGGCAGGGAGATCAGATCGACTTGAAGGTCGTCCGAGTGACTTGAAGCCTGAGCCGGGCCCTTCTTCCTTTGGGTCCTTAGGATGGCTGTAACAAGTTTTGTTTCAAAGTCCCGGCGATATCAAGAGCCCGACCGTGGCACTCAGTGGGCCCGGTGTGGGTGCCCCCGAGCAAGTTTGCTGGCCCGGCTTCATCCCGCCCGGCCCGGGCCCAAGTTTGCCGGCCGGGCTTCATTCGATAGTCACAGGCCGCTTGAGGACTGAGAAGTTCAACGGAATTTGCCTCAGACGGTAAAAGTCATAGTACGTGACGAGTCCGACTGTTCTCTGAAGTGGTGGGGGTCAATACCCATACCCCCTAAATTCATTGATTTGAGTGTATTTTAGACTGGTGGGTACGGTAATTGACGGTTCCAGTCGGTTGGTGGGGTACAGCAGATCATGTGATCACCTTGCTAGCTAGAGACACCGGGGCCATTGTTTACTCCAGAGGGTGGGGGTTACAGCGAACCCACCGCATATCATCATTTTCCTTCTAAACTAATGGGTAGGGTGAATTTCAAAGGGGGTAGGGGTGGTAGAATCTCTGCCTCCACATCTGCTCATTTTTCCTGAGGCCAATCCGACCAATTTCCTGCTGCCTTCGGTCCTCGAGTAACCCTCCACCCCCACCCCCCATTTCCTCCACAAATCACCCCACCCATTAGACTCAAGTACCCCTCTCCTCCCTTCAGATTTATGCCTCTCAGGCATTTCATGGGTAGGGTCATACACCCTACCCCAGATATCTATGCTTTTTCTGTATTCACTACCCTTTCAGTTGGGACGCAGCCACCCCTGCGTTCACTGACACCACCCTCACCCACCACCACGAGCACCCCCTAGTTCCTGCAAAAGCCGATGCCTCCCTCTCCCGCCATGGTGCCAGGGAAGGCCATGAGGTCGAAGCGAAGGCGGAGGAGATGGAGTTGGAACTTGAGGAGTGTTGACGGGAAGAAGAGTATGAGATGAGAGAGGAAGCAGCAGGATGGGACTGAATTCTGAATAGTTTAGACGAGGAAGTGCAACGAGTGCGGCATATTGGTCTTTGCCAGTGTTTCGTTGCACAGCAAGAAGGTGAGAAATATTTTGAAAATACAAGAGTTTACGTATCGGAAGAAGTGATAAAGATTCTGATAGTGATCAATTACCCTCTGTCAGCAGAGAGTTGGTGTTTGGAAGACAGAATACGGAGAGCATGTTGGAGTATGCAGCTGAGAAGAGCGATGCCATCAGTGATTTTTGCAAAGTGATTGTGAGGAGCTGATCAAGATTTAAAGCTGCATCTTCTCCTCGATGCAGTTGCTTTGAATAGCAATGGTTAAAGGATGTGATGATCTTTGCAGGATGCCGGTGGTGTCAAGTTAGGAAGAGGGTTTCGCCAGGGTGGATGTGCATGAAGTTCTGAGGGGATTCACTCCGTTGGGGGCTCCGGAATATGCTTCAGTGAGCTCTTCGACGGAAGTTGCGCTTAGACATCGGAAATGTCCGCCTCCGAGACCATCAGGACTACATCGACTGAGACAGTAAGGACAACTTCGAGTGAGGCAGTAAGGACAACTTCGAGTGAGGGTGTATCACATGGGAAGCGGCACGACGTGCCATTCGTCAAGGCCAATGGAGTAGATTTGAGCATGTTCGATCTTGAGAAGTAATCTTGTGCGCTGTTCTGAGTATCTAGACTGACTCTTGTTTTGTTTTCCTCGAAATCAAGTCTGAGCGAAGGGTTGTGGTGTATGTCATGTGAGGGGCCCTTGAAGTTGTTCTCTCTCGAGATCGGACTCAGGAAGCAACTTCGTGAACAGGTTGCAGACGCGGGTGGCAAAGTATGTTACTTGAACTGCTGGATGCTCCATTGAGCTGTGATACTGACAAGGTTTGCCATGCAGGTCAGAGCTGAAGTTCGAAAGCGAACTTTCAGCTTGGATGGGCTTGAAGCAGGTAGGACGTGCGTGTAGATTCCATGTGGAGCGTTAAGAAGTGCCCGATGCGCAGTATTGGAGAGTTTCTATCTAGAGTCGGGGAACAACTACAGGTGCACGTGGATCGGTTTGGAGGTGAGAATCTGCAAGGGGTTTATCGTTCCTCTTTACGTTGGCGCCTCAGGAGAACCCTCTCCATCTCGACCAGGGGCTGGAGGTTTCTTTCGTGAAGGTATGCGTGGTTTACCTTATGCATCGTTTACCTTCTCAGCAAGAAAGCTGATGAATGCCTTTGTTACATTAGGAGAGCTGCGAGGACAGTGAGGCCCTGTTTCCGGAAACCCACGGGAAGTTCTTAAGTTCCTTCAATAGTACGAATGGTGAGACAAAGGCGGAAACGAACCAGGTCAAAGGAGCTCTTGAGACGATCGAGGAGTCAAAGACGGAGAATGGCGATAGTAGTGAGCATGCTGCGAACAACGACAATGGGCAGAACGAGGCCTCTAGAGCTCCTAAGAGGCCACGAATAGCCACTGAGGTTCCGATCTTTGCTAAAGATGAACCGACGGAGAAATCTACCGAGGGATCCAAGGACGAAGAATTGGATGCATTGGGCAAGGGCAAGGGAAAGGGCTTGATCTCAGTGCACGTGCCACCGTACAATCCTTTCTCCCGCCCACAGTCAGGAGGAGGAACTCCTCTGCACTCTCCTAGCCTGAGGCCCTGTCTCTCTCCCCTGGGGGTCCGGACTACTTCTTGGAAGCTTGCTTCGCACACAGTCATGTTGAACAGATATCAAGGGACCGTTGAGGACTTCGAGCTCTTGTGGAGGAAGGACTCATCCTCCCTACCACTCCATGATGAACTGATGAGCGGCATCTCAAGTGCTCCCCACACTCCTCGCTCCTTCTTGCCGGACACGCCGTCGGGCAACAGCAATGCGGGGTGGAACTCTCCTTTAGAATCCCCTCGTTCTACTCGCTCAGAGTCGCCGACAGCCAACGGGGAGAAGTTCGGCCGTTCGATGTCCAGCGTGTATGTGCGCCGGGCAGAAATGCTATCTTTCGATCTGGACTCTGCGCCGAATCAGCTGGTGGAGGCCCTGCGGTTCTTCGAGATGCCGATACCCGACAAGAACAAGCGAGCGTTCGAGTGGGGGAAACAGCCGGTGGAGCAAATGCACGCCCTTGCTCGCTACATAGAGACCGTGGCCAAGGACGTGAGGAAGCTTTGCCTCGCGGAGCCGCGCTGTGTGCACGTGAAGGCCC
This sequence comes from Guillardia theta CCMP2712, assembly GCF_000315625.1. Taxonomy (NCBI): domain Eukaryota; class Cryptophyceae; order Pyrenomonadales; family Geminigeraceae; genus Guillardia; species Guillardia theta. The sequence goes on from NW_005434616.1 coordinate 387,836, forward strand.
CCTGCTACATCCTAGGAGACATCCATGGAAACTTCGCTGACCTAGTGGCGTTTGAGAAGGCTCTGTGGAGGATCGGCCCGAACCTCTCGCCCGCAAACTTCCTTATGCTGGGAGATTATGTAGACCGTGGCGCCCACTCGGTGGAGGTCGTGGCCTACTTGTTTGCTCAGAAGCTGATGTGTCCGAGCAAGTTCAAGCTCTTGAGAGGAAACCACGAGACCAGGATACAGAACAGCCACTCGGGGTACAACCCTTGCTTCCGGGACTCGTGTGAGAAGCACTTTGGGAAGGAGGTCGGGGACTCAGTGTGGGAGTCGGTGAACTTGGTCTTCGATGCTCTCCCGCTGGCCGCCGTCGTCGACCACAACATCTTCTGTGTACATGGAGGCATCCCGAGTCCCAGCGTCTTAAGGAAGCATGGAGAGTACGGGTCTGCTTCTCTCATCGCCGAGATCAACAAGATTCCTCGCGATCTGCCCCAGCCCGATCCCTCGGTGGGAGGGGACCCGCTGGCATGGGATCTGATGTGGAATGATCCAGCTCCCTCCAACTTTCACACGGTGAGTCGCTAAAGCTTCCCGCCCGCCCTTGCTTGCTCATTTCATCTCCAGCCCCAAGACAACTCGTGGACCGAAGGCTTCGGCCCTAACGTTTCTCGCGGCACGGCTCACATGTTCACTGCGGAGGCTCTAGAGCAGGTAGAGTCCATCTTCCCTGTCCAGCTCTCCCCCTCCAAGGGCCGCCATACGGCTCTGCAGCAAAATCATGTTGCTGATCCCACAGTGCAGTTCCTCCGCAGGTACAACTTCAGCCACCTTGTACGAGCACACGAGGTCCGCAAGACCGGGTTTCAGGTATCTCCTTGGGGCGTCTGCTGGGGTGGTTGACCTGTAGCAGGTTCAGCAGCACGCGAAGATGGTAACGCTCTTCAGCTCCAGTGGCTACTGCGGGTCGAACAACGAGGCCTGCTGTATTCTCGCTTGCGAGGTGCCTCCCCGAACCCCCCCCCCCCCGCGCACTCTTCCTGACCCCTTCCGTCAGGGCAAGATCAGGTTCATTCGGCTAGAGCATACCCGGATCCAGCGGCCACTTCAAAGTTCGTCGCTGGCTACTCGAGCTGCAGGTCCAAACTCGCCCTCCCGTTCCCCTTCTGCCTTTATCGTCCTCTTCCTCCTCTTCCTCCGCTTCCCCCTCCATTCTTTGTCTCATCCACCACTTTTACTGTCCCTTGACTTCCTCCTCTGCCTCCCTGCCTCCCTGCCTCCCTGCTCCCTGCTCCCTCTATTCGCCACGCTGAACTGTTTTGTCCAGCTGCTTGCAGTGCCCTCGTCCATTCCGTCAACGAAACAACTCAGACGGAGAAGCCGCTGCCGCCGCAAACATCTCAGGGCTCAGACTCGGCGAAACCCAAGGCAAGTTGAACATGCTGCGACTTTGGTTGGCCGCTGAGCGTCTGCAGGACGGCGACTCCGATGATGATGATGACGACGACGACGATGCGGACGACTGAGAGTCTGGGAGTGAAAAGGCGGCCGGTACCGGGCGGGCCCAGCCTTCGAGTCGGGTCCGGCTGCCGCTGCTTTGAAAGGCGACAGGGAACACACAGCCTCAACACTGATATCACTTGAAGCATTGAATGGCTGGATCATATGATTTTGTTCAGAAGTTCACAGTAAAGCTACTGTCCGGCTGGGACATCAATCACTGGTCACCGTGTCAGTTCACACTGAGCCGGGCGGCCCGGCCCGGGCTGCCGCATCACCGACCGGTGACTGTGAGGGATGTGACTTCCGAAGTTGCCGGGCGACTGTCAGCAGTATGACCCCTACCCCCTTGGAAATATGGCTCCTTCTTCACTACCGGGTACATTCTCTATCATTTCATGGATCTGAGGGAGGTAGGGGTTACCAGACCCTCCGGCAAGAGTGATGGTGGTAGGGTACTTGGTCGGAATGAAAGTCGTTCTCATGACCGGGTGGTTCTACTGTCAAGGGGAGGGTAATCAGGGGTAGGGTACGATAGTGGGGAAAAGCCGCATTTCGTGATGTAGGGGGTGATAAGTACTCATATGGGGGGTAGGGGGTGGTATCGGTACGTCCGTCCCCTATCGGCTGCATTTCCTCAAAACCGAGGAGTGAAGCTTTTTAGGGTGGTGCGGCCTTGAAGGGGGTGGGGTTAGTCAAATGGGGGTAGGGGTCATCATATTTCTCTGTCTTCGTCTCTGCTCAGATCTTTGTACAGTGGGTGAGGGTGGACAACATGGGGGTAGGGGGTACCAAAATGGTCCGAACCTAGTTTTCTGATAATTTGACCTGATGAAGAATGGAAGTCAAAAATGCCAGACGATAAGATCGGACGCACGAATGGGAGAGGCTTAGCAAGACGAGAATGGCACAGAGGAGGAGATAGAGAGGAGGAGGAGGAGGAGGAGGATGTGATAGAGAGGAGGAGGAGGAGGAGGAGGAGGAGGAGGAGGAGGAGGA
>NW_005434616.1:390418-395898 GCF_000315625.1 Guillardia theta CCMP2712
CATTTAAAGGCCCGCACGATAACCAAGCAATCAGAAGAGAGAGAGGGAGAATGAGAGGGAGGGAGGGAGGGAGGGAAGGAGCAAAGGGTGGAGACGGGGGGAGATGGAGGGAGGGACAGAGACAGAGACAGAGAGAGGGAGGGGGAGGGACGGAGGGTCGGAGGGAGGTAGAGAGAGAGGCAGGGGGGGGTGCGGAGGAGTGCATTATAGCGAGTTCAAGTAAAGTTAGCATAGGAGTTGAGAAGTGAGAAAACTTCATTAAAGGAAACTGAAGCGGTGAATGATGGTGGTAACGAATGCACAACAATCCTGTTTAAAAGCGCATCTTCAGGCCAAACCGCACGAGTCAACATGATGATGTTATTGAAGCCTTTGAATCGGCGATTCAATTTCATGGGGGATTCTGCATACGGACAGAAAGCAGTCGTGCCCATGGATGACAAGAGGATAGTGGAGCTGCTGCGATTGATCGAAGGGTACAAGGATGAGCTCCCGCACCCCAGGTTGAGGTTGAAGTCCGCAAGGCTGGACAAGGTTGGAAGCAGTCACAGAGCTCTTTCTGCTCTTTCGTGTTTTGGATTCGAATGTGATGTTGGTTCCAGTTTGCTACCGGAATGCTTCGATGGCAGCCCCGACAGGTGTGTATGCGATGTAGTGGAATGTAGCGTGATGCTTTTCGTCATCCTGTTGATTATGGCTGGTACCTTGTTGCCATGCTGTTTCTGCACCCAGTCTCTGGAATATCTTCTGAAGTTACAGAATTTGTTTCAACTGTCTCGAATGGTTGAATGTGCCTCAACTGTGCAGGTCATGGTCACGAAGCAATTTTTGGTGATAGCGAAAGATGGATCCAAGGTTGCCAACGAGGTCGTACCCTTGCACGAGGTGGAGCATGTGGAGGCGGTGGAGGACGAGGGGCAGTTAATCCGGAGGTGAGAGTAGTTTGTCTGTCAGAGTCAAAGTCTGATCCGAAGGCAGGATATCCGTCTTTGACAAGCGAGTAGGTGAGCGATGAGTATGGACCTGAAGTTTTATGTTGTTTACTTTATGCCAAAAAGAATCGAGCTTATATGACAAGCCCAAGCCAGTCACTTGCTTTGAGATTTCAACGATCAACAATGGTTACAATGCGGGGAGGAAGTATTGCTTTCGGACGAACGGAGAGGCTGAGCGAGACGAATGGATCTCTTTCTTGGTCTCAGCCTCCAAGTCTGCAAGAGACAAGCAGAGAAAAGCTAATCCCGAGTTGTCAAAGATTGCTTGGATTCAGCTTGTTCTAAGAGACAAGCTTCAGTCCGAGACCTTCCAGGTCATTATCTCCGTCATAATCCTCACGAATTTTGTTATCAATATTCTGGCTGCTGAATATTTGCCCGACGACAACGGTGTCAACATTTCTCTCTTTGAAAAGTTCGACATGTTGTTTACTGCAATCTACTCACTTGAATTGATACTCCTGCTGTTTGCTTACGGTTGGAGCTTCTTTCTAGACGGTTGGAAGATCTTTGACTTCGTGGTATGTATTTGTTCTGCACCTCTCCACAACTTTCTCCTGATAGTTGCTTATAACTTGTTTGGTAGATCGTTGGAATCAGTATCGCTGCATTTACAATCGCAGCGAAAGTGAGAATCTTTCCTTCACGATGTACATTCATTCTCATCAATGCTTTCTCACAGAGCAAATTCCAAATCCTACGTCTCATCCGAGTCTTTCGAGCGGTCAAGGCTCTACAGATCTTTGCTTCTTTCCGACAGATCATCAATGCTCTCATGTTCGCAGCTTTCTAGAAATGCTCTTGAGCTAACGACGCCCTGCAGAAGCTCCTTCACGCCTGTCTTGAGCTCGTTCGTCATCCTCGTCCTTGTCACTTGCATCTATGCCGTCTTGGCTGTCAACTTGTTCCAAGAACGCAATCCTGCCCTCTTCGGAGATTTCAAGCGAGCGCTTTTCACCATGTTTACAGTGAGACAATTATCTCCTTCCTGTCTGCTGGTCGAGAGCTTGTTCATCTACGCCTCGAGTTTCCTCCCTCCCGTGTTGAACCTTCTGTAACATTAACATGTTTTTGTCGTGTGACAATGAGTGACCTGGTGCTCAAGTTTCGATCTCGTGTCTATGTGGCGCGAACAGCTGAAAACATTTTGATTACACTGAGACATCTCTTTCTCAGATCAGCACGGGAGACAGCTGGAGAGATGCTACTCGGACTCTCTTCCTGAGCCCCGACGACTTTTCAGCTCCCATCGCTCTCTTCATCACCTCTTACGTCATCATCGGTCTCCCCCTTTCAACGCTCTTCACGTCTGCTGAACTTTCTCCTTGCCCTCAGCCGGCATCGTCCTGATCAACGTCGTCATTGCCGTCCTGATTGGTGACCCCTTGCTCGCTGACTCGCTCGTTCGTGCTCACGGCCGGCAGATGAATTCTCCGGCTCTGTCGCCAAGGAGAAGGAGGCTCGCAAGCGGCAGACTCTGCACACCCTTGACAGTGTAATCTCGTCCTATTCGGGGCCCATCGACCCGCTGCTCTACTCTCTCATCCACTACAACACCAACGAGGATCTCAGCAAGAAGATCCAGCAGCTCTTTGACTTCCTTGATGCGGACGACAGCAACTTCCTCTCCTTCTCTGAGATTGAGCAGGGGCTGCGCATGATGAAGATCGGGAGCAGGATGCACTTCTCCATGGAGGACTACGAAGAGCTCACGCGCTATGGGGCCATGTGCAACGAGGACCAGGAGATCGACCGAGAGAACTTTGAGAAGATGATCAGGACGGAGCTCAAGCGCTTCGTGCAGAGGAGGATGGCGGCGTCGATGATCGAGGATGCGGCAGCGTCCGACCAGATGTCCCCCGTGTTCATGGTGTTGAAGCAAATCATCCTTGACATCGAGGAGGTAGCTGTTTCCTCATCCCTTCTCCTGCCCTTTACCTGCTTCTTCCTCTGATTCCCCCTCCCCTTCCTTCACCCTCCCGTTATCCCTCCTCCTCTATCGCATCTTGATTTACCACTCGTTCTGTCCCGTTCTCCCATCTCCATCCCCCTTCTTGCTCTCTTCCTTTCCTCTTCTTTCAATGGTTCTCCTCCTCCTCCTCCTCCTCCTCCTCCTCCTCCTCCTCTTCCCCTCCATTTTCCTTCTCTCCCTTTTCCTCCTCCTCCTCCTCCTCCTCCTCCTCCTCCTCCTTCCCTCCCTTTTATTCGCTTATCTTTCGCTCCAGCTCTCTAAGAAATCAGCGTCCGAGCCTTCAAAGGTCAGTTTGCCTGTGAACCTCCACCGGCTCGTTGACCCTGGCGGTAGGTGCAGACTCAAGGCTTAGGAGCAAGTGAACCCTCGGCCAACGGGTCAGCCTCGGAAGACATCAAAGACTTCCTGGCCAAGCACATGAAGGCCTACGATAGGAAACTTGACGCCATCCTGCGGGCTGTGAGAGGGTCAGCTGCTGGTGGGGCAGCTGGGGCAGGAGCTGGAGGGGGAGCTGGGGTGGCGGAGCCGGTGAACAGGCCGAGGACGTGGACAGGAAGAGAATCGTCTCAGGTCTTGTTCGAGGACAGCGCACCGAACGTCATCAAGGAGGAGAAGAAGAAGATGAGAGCGACAGTGCATGGGGCAGGCGCGCAGGAACGGCTAAGAAGAAGTCAGAACGAGATCGTGATCTCAAGGAGGCAGGCGAAGGAAGGGGCCTCTTCTTCCAGATCTCCCACCAGGAGGGAACGAGCTACAGTCGATCTTGACGAGCTGGAGGAGGCGTTCACTCGAGTTGTGAGCATGCCCTCCAAGCTGGAGCACAGGGCGGGCAAGCCGACGCCCCTCCTGCTCGAGGGATACTTGGAGCCGATAAAGGAAAAGGACAAGGGACGCGAGAAGGGAAGTGGGAAGACGCCGAAGGAGGGAGATGGCGAGGCTGGGAAGCAGGTTGCGAAGCGAGAGCATCATTCCAAGAGCGAGAAAGTGTCAGTGATGAAGTTCATCCTTGACTCCACGGGCTTTCTCCTCGTCAAGGTCCCATGGAAGCAGATCCCAGCTGACCCCCTGCTGCTCTCCAAGACCCGCCTGCTGGGCAGCTCCAACGTGGACGACATGTGCAGAGGATGCAAAGCTTGCAGGACGGGATTGACCCGCCAGGGAGTCCTCCTCTTCGACGCTCAGTTCGTCTACCTCACCGTGCAGATTCCTCTAGATGACAAGACCAAGAGCGTCCTCTCCGCCTCTGAGATCGTCCCTTCCCAGCTGATTCCCAGCTCAGGGGTGGACAAGTGGCCGAATGTTCGCTCCTCCTGCTCCAACGTGCTGAGAGGGCTGGGTATCACAGTGACGCTTCCAGAAAAGTACTCAGAGGTATGTTGTTGTTGTTGATGATGATGATGTTGATGTTGTTGATGTTGTTGTTTTTGTTGTTGATGTTGATGATGATGATGATGATGGTTTTTGTCTTGGTGGTGATGATAGACGGTGATGATAGTAGAGTTTGGAATCATGTAGATAGGGAGGAGGATCAGCGGCAAGTTGGCAGGATAGTGCTGTGTACATGAGATCTCTCAAGTATCTATCAAGTTTGACAATCTCAAGTATCTATCAAGTTTGACAAGTTGCCCTGCAGCTGGTGCAGATCGTGTCGGACGATGGCAAGCATCACCTCGACTGCTTTCACGTCAAGAGGTGACACGAAATGTACCCCTTTGCTGGTTGAACCCCTTCAGCTGGATGTCCAGCTGGATGTCCACCTGGAGGTAGCTGGTGGACTCGAGCTGAGCCCAAACCGCACCTCCTCTGCTTTCCTTCCCCCCCTTGCTTTCGTCCCCCTGCCTCCTCCTGCCTCCTCCTGCCCCCTGCCTCCTCCTGCCTCCTCCCTCTCACTGATCTGCTTCTCCCAGTACCTCTCTCGACCTCCACAAGCAGGTGGTATGCGATGGAACCTTCGAGCAGGGGTGCGCCTTTCTCGTTACTTGCCCTCCTCCTCCTGACCCAGCACAGGCACATCCTCGCTTCCCCCGCCTCCAGAGAAGTCTGCTCCATCCTCCCCGCAAAGATCCCGGTGACTCCTCCAACTCCCCGTCCAGCTGAACCCGGTACTCATCAGCTGGGCCGCAGGTGGATCGCACAACGCTGAAGTTCCTGTCGTTGGTATCTCAAGTGCTCATCACAAGAACCCTCTCACTCCCTGGAGCAGATCCGAGGGAGAGACTGAGTTTCATCTGATCCCTTCCACGCTCCTGCAGAGCGACGGTCGTCCTCTCTCTACCTTTGGGCTGGACTTCCTCCTTGCTCCCTCAGTTTGTTTCCTCTGCCGGCTGCTCCTCGTTCGGCATATGTTGTGACACCGATGCGCCTGCTGTTTGCTCCCCATCTTCATTCTTGTCATGGTAAACATGACTACGACTTGAAGACTCTGCCTGTTGCCACTTCGGTCCCTCCACGTCTAAGGATGGACTGAGCGTCAGGAGGTATATTCGCAAGTTTACCTCATCTCTTGTTAGACT
>NW_005434616.1:395998-401508 GCF_000315625.1 Guillardia theta CCMP2712
CCTCCTCCTCCTCCTCCTCCTCCTCCTCCTCCTCCTCCTCCTCCTCCTCCTCCTCCTCCTCCTCCCGCTCCTCCTCCTCCCGCTCCTCCTCCTCCCGCTCCTCCTCCTCCCGCTCCTCCTACTCCCGCTCCTCCTCCTGCTCCCGCTCCCGCTTCTCCCACTCCTGTCTCGCAGTCCTGCTCTTCATCCGTCAAACTCCTCTTTGTCAACTCCAAGGATCGAAAATCCTCATGTGGGGTGGGTGGTGTTGAAATTTTAAGGAATAGCCTGCAAGTACGGGGTACTTTTATTTGAAAATGAGGGTAAAGATAAGGTGGGTAGTTGGGGATCCTAGTAGGGGTTCAGGTGGTGGGATTCGACAGCGAAGCAACATTCCATGCAAAGTCTGGAGGACGAGGAGGACGAGGAGGACGAGGAGGACGAGGAGGAGGAGGCGAAGGAGAGAGCAGGGTGGATGGAAAGATAGATCAGATGCGACGAGGATATGTTGAGATAAGAGAGGAGAACGGAAGACTCTACGGAGTTGAGGAGAACAAAAGATGGAAATATCAGGTCAAGAGGAGGAGGAGGCGTTGAATCCGGTGATGTGGGCGAGCATTTCAAGATGGTAGGAGAGGAGAGGAGAGGAGAGAAGAAACTAAGAAGCAGGCAGGAAGATTGGAGTGAAGGGTGAGAGAAAGGGAAGGAGGGGGGTCCTGACCCGCAGCACCTGATCTCCTTGCCTGACGTCTCCTGCAGTGTCCCTTTGGCTTCACTTCTGCTGTCGAGTCAGATGTCCGACCCCATTGAGGAAGCGAGCGAGGTGGGAGGTAGCCAAGGCGACAAGGATGCGAGTCAAAGTGGGTCGAAGAAGAAGCATCAATGGCAGGCGATCCGAACCACGTGGTTGAAGGATTGCGAGGAAGAGGAAGAGCATGCGCAATATGCTGAGCAAGAAGAAGGAGCGGAGGAGGAGATCTTGCCGATCGACGCGTCACCTTATCGGCCCATTGCTGTCTTCAAGCATGAGAAGGTGAAGGGCGTCGAAGGGGGGGGTATGTTGTTTCTTGGTGATGGGGCGATGTGCTGAGGTCGATGCTTCAAGGTGCATCTGAAGGTTCAGAGGACGAGGTCGGAGGCGTGTCAACGATTCCGGACATGATGAGCAATGTATGTGACTTGGGTCTGATTGAAGTTGCGAGATCAGCAGCTGATGTTGTTCTTGCGGTAGGCCAGAGCATTGTACAACAAGACCGTCAACACTCCTTCGATGGAGGATCATGGGAACATGGAGAAGAGAAGGTGAGCAGATGATGATCATAGAGTGGTGAAGATGATGAAGAAAACGAGCAGGAGATTCTTTCAGGACCATGCTGGGGAAGGCGACGAGAAAGAGCAGGAGCAGGAGCATCAAAATGGACATGGCGCACAGCATGCGGGGGAAGGAAGCTTTGTCGATCAGATTCCAGCAGCACGGCAAGACCAAGACGATCAGGGTCGAGGGGAGGAGGTGATGGTGGAGAGGGTCGAAGAGGTGGAAGGGGAGGAGGAGGTGGTGGAGAGGGTCGAAGAGGTGGAAGGGGAGGAGGAGGAGGAGGAGGAGGAGGAGGAGAGGGTCGAAGAGGTGGAAGGGGGAGGAGGAGGAGGAGGAGGAGGAGGAGGAGAGGGTACGAAGGAGGAGAGGGTCGAAGAGGTGGAAGGGGAGGAGGAGGAGGAGGAGGAGGAAAGGGTCGAAGAGGTGGAAGGGGAGGAGGAGGAGGAGGAGGAGGAGAGGCTAGAGGGGAAGCAGGAAGAGATCAGAGATATCGAAAATGCGACTGAGGGCAGCGATGAGCAAGCGATGCCATCTCAAAGGTTCAAGTGTTTTGTTCCGTCCCAACTGGCGCGAAACTTTGACGTCTGTTATCATCAGGGAAGAAGGAGCAGGGGAAGAAGGATTGGGCGAGCCGGAGCAGGGAGAGAAGAACGACCATGAGGAGGAGGGAGGGCAAGAGGGAGGACAGGAGGAGATCTTCGAGGAGACAGCCATGGAGGACCACCAGGAGGAAGAGCAGGAGGAGGCGGGAGAATCCAACTCGATCTCGCCAGTGAAGAATGTTCTCACTTGCTATCCCCTCCTGCTGCTCCCTAACTTTCCTCACAGGCTTCGAAACTCCCTCGTGGTCCCGATGCCGAGGGATTTGCTGGCAGAGGAAGGGCACCCCCTCTTCTTCCCAAGGTGCCCTCCCTCCCCCTCCTCCCTGTCCTCCCCATCCGCTTCGAACTCACCTCATCCTCCTGCAACCTCCCCCCACCGCCTTCCCCCCGCCTCTTACAACTGCTGCTCTCTTTCCTCGTTCTCTTCGCTGTCATCTTGTTTTTCTCGTATTCCTGCACGTTCCTCTCATGCTCTTACTGCTCGTCTCTGTTCCACCATCGTTTGCTTCCCCTCCTCTCTTCAACTTGTCTCTTATCTTGTTCTTCGCCATCCCATCCTTTCCTCCCCTTGTCATTCCTCCCCTCCCTCATCCTCCCCTCCTTCCTCTCTCCCTCTTCCTATCCTCACATCTTCTTTCCCCTTGGTTTCTAGGAGGAACCGCTTCCGCAGCGCCGCCGGTTGAGAACCCGAGACCCTCCTTCCTCTCTGCTGCCCACCCAGCAGACAAATCACCCTCGAGCTGACAATGGAGTAGACGCGCCTGCTGTTTACGAGGAGCCTGTCGTGGGAGGAGGAGGAAGAGGACTGGGAGGAGGAATTTCTGGAAGAAGAGGAGGAGCAACCCTGGGAAGAGGAGGAGCAACCCTGGGAAGAGGAGGAGTAACCGTGGGGAGGGTGGATTTAGCAGGAAGGGGGAGGGCAGGAGGAGCAAGGATTGTTACTGCGCCAGGAAGGCAAGGAGCTGAACCTGTAGTGCTACAGCCAGGGTTCAGCGAGATCAAGACTAGTCCACCCATTCTCCCTCCTCCTCCCTCCTCCTGGCATCCCTCTTGGGTAAAGCCCGCTGCAAGCGCCCCGCAAGCTCAAGGGTCGGGCCCCATAGCTGGTCCTCCCCGATCTCTGGGAGCTCCGTTGATCTCCTCCTCGAAGCTTGGCGAGATGCCGCGGGACTCAAGGCAGGAGCAGAGGAAGTTGCCGGCACCAGCAGGATGGATGCAGGCTGAGTTCACGGGAGTGACGTCAGATACCGAGAGGAGTAGGACCAAGGAAGATATCCGGAGGCTCGAGCTGGCCTGGCAGATGAGGATCAACCTGGACCTGGAGGAGGTGGAGAAGGCGGAGGAGGAGATCAAGAAGATGCAGGAGCAGGTGGGGATCTGCTCTGGCGCGCTGAGCAGGATAGCTGAGGAGGTCAGGCAGCAGCAGCAGCTTGTAGCTCCTTTCCAGAAGAGGATGAAGGGTATCCTGATCGAGCTGGAGAGGTTGCAGGAGGAGCGAAGGAGCATCAGGGAGGAGGAGGAGGAGGTGAGGAAGGGGCCAACGTTGGAGGACCGGAACAAGAGGACGATGGAGTTCTCGTCTCTTGTGCAGTACGGCAGACCTGATGATGCTGAGGTGAGCGGAAGGAGGCGGAGAAGGGGAAGGGAAGAGAGGAGGGGAGGAAGGAGGAACAGCGATTGAGGGAAGGAGTGGGAGGGAGAGAGGGATGGAGTGACCAGGGGGATGGGGCAGGAAGGGAGGGAGGGAGGGAGATGGGGATGAAGGAGAGAAAGCAAGTTGGGATGTCTGCATTGGGTTGTTCGGCTGAAACGGCTCGCAGCATCTGATCAGGAGCATCGAGTCAGAGTTCGAGACGAACGTGGCAGGAGCAGAGGCGAAGTTTGCGATGCTCATGAACAAGCCCAACATCTCCAAGACAGGGTTGAAGAAGGCCACCAACGACCAGTCTGCCCTCCTCCGCGCCGAGAAGCAAACGATCCAGCGGATCAGTGAGATCAACAAGCTGAAGCCGCTGATTGAGCAGCACGCGGAGAAGAAGGAGGGAGTGCGAGAGAGGGCGAGGGAGGTGGAGGAGAAGATGAGGAGGTTGGAGCATGACCTCTCCATCGTCAAGAGGCAGTCTGAGAGCCTGAGGAGGACGATGGTAGAGCTGAAGAGGACCGAGGCAGCTCAGCGGAAGGAGTATGATGCGAAGCTGCAGGAGAGAAACAAGATCAGGATGAAGGTCGACAGTCGCGCGCTTGCCATCTTCCTCTCCGTGCTCTTCCTCCTCTTCCCCTCCTTCCCCTCATCTCGCTCCCCCTTGTTCTGTCCTCGTCATTGTCCTTGCCTTCTTGTTATCCCTCCTCGTACCTCTCCCTCATCTGGCTCATTCTGAACCCTCCTCCCTCTCCTTCCAGTCTCTTGCCTTTCCCGTCACCACCTTCTCCTCTTCTCTCCTGCCCCCTCCTCGTCCTCCTCTTAACTTCCTGTAGGTCGAACGACTGCGGCAGGACGTCAAGGCTGAGATGGCGGAAAGGAACAAGCAAAGGGAGCGGTATCGCTTCCTCATCGCCCAGGAGAGGGAGATGCAGCTCCGACACCTCCTCCGTCAGTCTCAGCTCTCCGGCTCTGACCAACAGGAGCTCGACCAGGTGCAGCAAGAGCTGGTGGAGGCGTCGAGGGCGAAGGAGGAGGCGGAGGCGCATGCTCGTATGATACAAGCAAGTTTGGCGAACTACGAGAGGCTGAGGGAGGAGGTGGAGGGAAGGAGGCAGAAGCAGAACGGTGGAGGAGGGGAGGAGAGGGATGGGAGGAGGTTGACCACGGGCGCGAAGGAGACAAGAAGGAGCGAGGAGGTTCAGAATGAGCCAGATGAGGGAGAGCTGCTGGGGATTCCAATCGCAGGATGGAACTCAGGGGAGAGAAGTCAGGAGGAAGGATGGCGGGAGGACCTGCCTGGTGTCGGAGGAGTGCCGGATGCTGCGGATGTGGGACAGAAAGTTGAAGAGGAGTATGAGATGCTGCAAGAGGAGGAGTGGAACCTGGGAGAAGGGCGGATGGAAGAGGAGGAGAACAGGGAGGAGGAGCTGGGCAGCAAAGAGGTGGGGAGGGAGGAGGAGAAATCATACGCCCCTGCTGCGTACGACGGAGGATATGAGATCGTCCAAGAGGAAGACCAGGGAGCTGACAAGTCAAGGAAGCTGGAGCTCCTGTTAGAAGACGAAGACTTCGAGGAGGAGCTGGAGCGGAAACTGCAGAAGTTCCGTCAGCAGCTGGAAGACGAGAAGCGGGCGGAGGAGCGCGAGAAGCGGAGGAAGGAGAAGCTGCGGGCAAAGCTTGCAATGAAGAGAGAGCAACAGCGAGCATATCAAGAGGAGAGCGAGGAGGAGGAGGAGGAGGAGGAGGAGGAGGGTGGGAGGAACCACATGGACCCAAGGTCGATCAACTGGCAAGCGTCTGTCTTGCATCATGAGGGGGAAGAGAAGGCAGTGGAGAGGAAGGAGAGGACTGCGAGGAGGAGGAGGAGAGGGCCTGGCGAGAATGGGCGGGATGAAGGACGACAAGTTGGAGAAGGAGAAGGAGGAGGAGGAGGACGCAGCCGAGGAGGAGGCTGAGCACGAGGAAGAGGAAG
>NW_005434616.1:401608-498436 GCF_000315625.1 Guillardia theta CCMP2712
AGGAGGAGGAGGAGGAGGCCGGGCAAGAGGGCGGTCAAGAGAGAAGCGGGGGAAGGCTGCATCGCGCGACAGCTCGTTAGCCGCCAAGAAGAAACAGGAGGAGCAGGAGAAGCACGAGGACGACGAGAGTCGCTCATATGGCGGGAGGCGATCGACGAGCAGGAGCAGGAAGAAAGGAAAGCACGGGAGGAGGAGAGGAGCCGACAGCGGGTCCGAGTACGAGAGCGGAGCGGAGAGCGTCGACCCTGGCACGCACGCCTCCTCCAGTGCTGCCCGTCATGCCATGGTGGAGAGGTCAAGGAAGAAGGAGGCAGAGAAGAGGAGGAGGAGGCAACTTTGGACCCTGCTGGCCTTCGCCATTGCGATTGGAGTGATCTGCTGGATGGTCGGCATCTCGTTCCTCGACCCGGACGCTACTCGCCCCTCCTCGTCTCGCTCGCGGTCTTCTCCTCCTCTCTCCCCGGAACGGAAGGGGATGAAGCCGCTGGCCTCCGTCGAAATCCGGGGGGAGGAGGACGCTGGGAGGAAGACGATGATGCATATCTACCACGGGCCGGAAGAGGTCGAGGGGGTGGAGGAGGATGTCGATCGCTTCATGCAGGCCATGAGAATCCCCTCGAGCTACCGCGAGCAGCTGCTGCAAAGCGCCTTCAATGCTCTTGACAGCGCCTTGCAGGATGGAGGATGGGAGGAGGAGGAGGAGGAGGAGGATGTTGGGACTCGAGGGAGGAGGAGCTCACCTACCGGCCAGCCTCTGGCGATGCTGCGGATTCAGAGCAGGGAGGACCCCTCCCAATCCCTCGAGCTGCCACTCTTTCATGACGGGAGCGACCGGAAAGGGGTGGAGGAAGACGTCGATCGCTTTATCTCCTCCCATGGCTTCGACCCCCAGCTCCGTTCCCAGCTCGTCAAGGGGGCATTGGACGCCCTGCGGGGGCAGTCGGAGGGGAGGAGTTTCTCAGCTCCTGCTGGTTTCCAGCAGGGGAACAGCTTCGGGGAGAAGTTCGAGGACTTCGAAGATGAGGCAGACGAGGGCGAAGAGGGAGGGGGTGAGCGGGAGGAAGAGGAGGAAGAGGAACAGCCAAGGGAGCAACCCAGGAGGACGGGAAAGAAGGAGCCTCCAATGAGGCAGCAGCAGAACGAAGGGGAAGAGGAAGGGGAGTTTGCGGAGGAGGACGAGGAGCACGAGCTGTTCCCCAAGGCAGCCAGGAAGGTTCCCAGGAAGCAGCTGGGGTCTGTGAAGCTGCGACAGGAGCAGGGAGGAGCCCAACTGCTCTTCCCCTTCTTCAGCGACTCAGATGAGAAGTCGCTCATGGCGGAGGCCAGGGAGTTTGCAAGGAGTCATAACATCAAGAGCTCGCAAGTCCCCAGCATCGTTGCCGCCGCTCTCAAGAAGCTGAAGAAGAAGAGGAAGGGATGAGGAGGAGGAGGAGAGGAGAGGAGGAGGAGAGGAGGTGGGGAAGGGCATGAAGGCATCTTAGGGCAACGGGGCTGGAAAAGCAGAGGGGCAGGAAGGAACGAGAGTAAGGGTTGACCTCCAGCACTAGCCCCAGCTGGGAAACAGCGACCTGCCCGCAAACCAGTGAGGAGTAGAGGGGAGGAGGAAGGAGGTGAAGGACCTTGAACTTGCTCCTGATCTTGTCAATGCGATCGGATACCTGTGCGAGGAAAGCATCAGAGATAGAGCAGAGAGTTTGAAGAAGTGAGAGGAAAGAAAGGGGAGGAGGATGAAGAGGAGATGATGATGATGATGATGATGATGATGATGATGTTCACGATGATGTTCACGATGACGATGATGACGATGATGCTACTGATGAGGAGGCAGAGACAGGAGGAGGAGGAGGAAGAGGAGAGACAAGGCTAACCTCAGGGTTGGTTACGTCTTCGATGGGAAGGAGTCGACTAGCTCGATGATCTGGTGAAGCGTCTTCCTACCTCGATCCGTGAAGTGCAGCCTCTGCATGTCCACACCCTTGAGCAGCCCTGCCACGTCGCTCGGAGCAGGATTGGCTGCTTTCCCTTCCTCCTCCTCCTCCTCTTGCTGCTGCTGCTCTCTTGCTGCTGTCTCTATCCCTGGTGCGTGCTGGTTCAGAGCTCATGGATGAAGAAGCTGCTGCTCACCTGCTTCTGGAGCGCTCTGCTGTGCCGAATCGATCTGCAGCCATGCTTGAGCACATCCTGCAGGCCTCGATATCACTGGTGAGAAGAAAACGGCTCCTCCTCCCCTTCTCCTTCTCCTTCTCCTGCTCCTGCTCCTGCTCCCTCCTCCCCCATCCCCTCCTACCTCTCTCCCTCCCTACTCCTTCCTCTTGCTCCTTATTCACTATCATCTCCTCAACCCCTTTTCCTTGTCTACCTGCGTAGTAGCCAAGCTCATGCCCGATCTCATGGCCTTTGTCAAGCCCGATGACACGCCCCTGCTCTCTTCCTGCAGGACTGGTGGGTCAGACGGTGGAGGGATGGCGGGGGAGGGGGGGGGGGAGGGGGGGGGCGGCAGAAATAGAAAGAAAAGAAATGGGGAGGAGGGAAGTAGGAAGAGAGAAGGGGGGTGGGGCAGAGGCGGGGGAATAGAAAGGAAAAGAGTAGGACGAGCAGGACATCTAAACCTTGTTGCTCTCCCGCTACCGCCCCATCTCGCTCGCCCTCCTAACGAGCATCGTAAGATTCCAAAGTTACGGGGATGATCGCTCCTAAGGGAGGAACGATGAAAGAGCAAGGCAAAGAGGGGGGGAGTCAAGGAGGAGTCAAGGAGGAGTCAAGGAGGAGCAGGATCAGGATCAGGAGGAGCAGGAGCAGGAGGAGCAGGAGGACGAGGAGGAGCAGGAGGAGCAGGAGGAGCAGGAGGAGCAGGAGCAGGAGCAGGAGCAGGAGCAGGAGCAGGAGGAGCAGGAGGAGCAGGAGCAGGAGCAGGAGCAGGAGCAGGAGCAGGAGCAGGAGCAGGAGCAGGAGCAGGAGCAGGAGCAGGAGCAGGAGCAGGAGCAGGAGCAGGAGGGCACGGGGGCTCTTACTTGTCTCCATGAAGCCTCCACGTCAACGATAGAGTCCCAGTCGGCCATCTGCACGTAGAGGGATGAACCAGGGGTGGTTATAACTTTATTTGCGGGGGTAGGGGTACTCCAAGTGAAGGGATTTACCACAGGCTCCCTCCCTTGGTAGCAAGGGAGGTAGCAACGAAGGAGGAAAGAGAAGGAATGGCGACTAACTTGACAAGTCTCCTCCTGTTCATCGTCCTCTTGGTCAGTCAAGAGACTCCGACGAGCGGATTCTTGCCTCCTGTCCCCCGCATCCTTCACAGACCTGTCAGACACTCGTTACCTCTCAGATGCGAGAACGAGGATGGGCGTGGCAACGGGGAGGAGAGGGAGGGAGCAGAGAGCATCTTCGATAGAGCGGGCAAGAGCAGATACGAGTCCTTCTACAAGAATGCAGCAGACAGTCAGGCTATCGACGTGGAGTCGACGACCTTGAAGGTTGAGAAGCAAACGAATCCGTTCTTCGTCGGGTACTCCGATGCAGAGCTGGCAGGTGTGTGGGCTGTGCATGAGAAACATTATGGTGCTCGGCCAGAGGAGGAGCGGAGGGTGCTTCCGACGTTAGGAGACATGCCGATCTTCGGGGCACCCATGATGGAGGAGAAGGCAGAGCTGGAGGAGGAGGAGGAGGAGGAGGAGAAAGAATTGGAAGGCGTGCGGTTCTTGTGCTCGAGCGTGGAGAACCCTGCGAGCAACTTCGACGTAGTTGTTGACCCTGACGTGCACTGGGATGACTTCATCTCTATCCTGGAGAAGGAGGCAGGAGGAAGAGTAGCTTTCGAGTACGATGCTGGAGAAGGGAGGAGGTCTGTGGGGTCGGAAGAAGACTTTGAGGGGATGTGGGACGACGTTCAGCAGAAGAAGGTGTGTTGAGAGTTGGTTGCAAACTTGCAATGGAGAGCACTGAAATGTTTGTTTTTACTTACAGTTATCAACAGTTCAAGTTTTTTTCAGGTCTGCATAAAGTCAATTCTGAGAGCTGGGAGGTCCTTCTAGTGACGGACGGAGGAGGAGGAGGAGGAGGAAGAGAGGGAGGGGCTGAGGAGGAGGAGAGAAAGAGCATTGAACAGGCAGACTAGCAAATCTCATCGCCCTCCTCGCGTCGTTCTCCTCTTTTGCAGGCTGGCGCAGTATGCACGGCTGCTAAGTGTGGGCGGAAAACTTGTCGAAGGAGGACGAAAGAAAGGATAGCGTACAGCAGATGAAGCCTTCGTCCCTATATCAATCGTCCGACATCTTTGTCTCCTCACTGGTGCCTGCGGACATATCATCCATGCTCTGCATGTTTACAGCTCAAGTGCTTCACCTTTGTCGTCCCCTTCCTTGATTGTCCCGTCCGTCCCCTCCATCTTACTCCCCTCCCCATCCTGCGATGGAGGATTTTCGGAGCTGTCCTCCATCGGCGTGTCTGCAACCTGGTTGTCCTACGATGACGTCAGGTTTCGAATTCCACTACGTCACAATCCAATCTCTCTCTGCCAAAATTTCCGATTCTCCCCTCTTCTTTCTGAACTATTTCAACCTCTCCCCTTCCTCTCAAGCACAGTCTCTCCTGGTGCAACGCTCTCTCTTCCCCTCTATCTCTGTCTTGATCTCTGTCTCTGTCTGTCCTCGCCATCAGACCTGCGCCACGAAGTTTGAGTCGCACACCTCATGCTCTGACACGATGGTTGTGACCGACAGAAGCTGCGCAGACAGCAATATCAAACTCACGCCCAGCTTGCCTTCACCTCAAGTGGTCGAAGCAAGCAGGAGAGCACTTCATGTTACCTTGTCAACGGCTGCTAAAAGTTTCAATTTCGTCTTGTGATGTCGGTGAGGCGAGAGTAGAAGCTCGCAAAGTCGCTGGACTGTGAAGGGGGGCCTGAAGGAAACGGAAGCCACAACTCAACAGGAGGGCACAAGGACTTGTGACAACGTACCCGTGGAACTGAGCGAGGATGCTGTAGAGCCGGTTGCAGCTCTCCTGGTACGTTGCTTCCCCTGCCAGGCCCGGCGTAGGGATAACCGGGAACTGCTCGCTGCTATCTTCAAGAATATTCTTCAGCTGGAAAACCAATAGATGGACGAGGCTCGCCCAGTTGTAGCTGCAGACAAGTCAGAACAAGTAAGGAGATATGCCGAGAAGAGCGAAGGAACTACCTAACTATCCCTGTCCTTGCGATCTCCTGTATGGCAGACATCAAAACTTCGTTCATCGCCTTACTCTCGGCTCCTGCAAACGCTGTTGACAGCAAAAGATAGAAGTCATTCCTCGTCCTCCTCCTGCTCCTCCTAGTCCCCCCCCCCGCCCCCCCCCCCCCTCCCTCCTCCTCCTATCTTATTAGTTCTACGCACATTCGATCGCCTGCTGTGTCTCCTCATGAGTTGGCATCGAGGGAGCCTCCACTTCGGGCCTGGTCACCATGAAGTTGTCATGAGAAAGATCCCCAGACTGATCTTGTTCGCAAGTTCCGCTGTCTTTTCTCGCGGACTTTTGTATAATTTTCATTTTCCACCAATGATTCGTCCGAAAACAATGATTCGTCCGAAAACAAATCCCTCACGTCATTCTATCACGATTGCGTGCTTGCTGTACCACGTTTTACTCCCTCCCGCCATTTTTCATGGGATGACCTGTCGCTCCTAAGGTAGAGCTGGGGTCACCTCTTCAACCCTCTACTCTACATCTCATTCTGATTACCAAAAGGTCACGAGATTCTTGCTCAATCTAGCTTATCCTCTCATCTCCCACCCAACACCACTGATTCCTCGCTCCTCTGTCGATTTCTTACCAAACCTCTGATCCCTCTGTGCCCACTTGTTCTCCTCACACCCCTTCCTCGACATGCCTCTCCCATCCTATCTCGCTCATGCGTCAGACTGGCATTGTCTCCCTCCCATCCTTCCTTCCTCCCTCCGCGCCTCATCCCCCCATCCAGGCGACTGCATGCTCGTGGTTCAGTGGCGGAGGAAGCCCGTCGTAACCAACGTAACGGTTCTTGTGGCAAGAACGGTTACGCCATGGCATACTTGTAACCGGACGGTAAACTCAGTGAAACGTTCGCCGGGAGTCCGGGCCCCGGGCCCCGGGTACGTCAGTGGGCCCTTCGGAAGTTCAGGCGACTTCAACGGGTCGTGACTGAATGTCCTCGTACTGATTTTTAACTTAACTTTGAGTAAAAGACTGAAGAGTGACTTGAGCGATTATTGTACCTCCCACCCCCGCCCCCGGCAGGCACTGAAGAGCAGGGTTGAGGAATACCCCACCCATCTTGAAGCGACAAGAACTATGAAGCATAGGGGGTGGGGGGTTGACTCTGTTACCGTACCCCTACCTACCCTCAGCCACGGGTCCGTGCGTTTGACTGCGGAATTACCGGGGCCCCTCATGGCTGCATGGTTGTTATGCTCGACGGCTGGGGACGACATGGAGGAGGAGGAGGGAGAGAACAAGCTCGGGGGGTTCGAGCGACAGTACAACAACGTCATCTCATCGTTCACGTCCATCATTTGCTGCAAGGAATCGGAGCTTGGGCACATGAGACAAGAGGAATGTTCGCGCCAGCGATCACCAGCGTTCCGCCCGATCAACATGCTGGAAGTGCAGGATGTCCACCAGAATCCCGCTGCTTGTGAGGGCCGGCATGGCAGCGGTCTCCACATTAGGAGGCAGGTCGAGTATGACTATGATGTAACCTTGAGGGACTTCAACGTCAAACGACCGTATGGTTGTCACGGTGAATGAGTCTTGATCTTGACAATGGGTCGACAGGTTATTTGACGAGATGAAAGAGTTGGATGCAAAGTTGGACACTCTCACGCATGAGTTTCATCAGGTAGCACAATGTTCAATCGGAAGTGAAGTGAGCCCGTGCTGTTTACAGATCGAAACGATGCAGCTTATATTCGGCAAAGCTCGGTATGCATCTAATCAAATTTCTGCATCATGGATTGATAGCGAAAATTATTGTACAGAGAAAATGAAATCAGAGAAGCAAGGAAAAAAGAGCTGAGGACACAGGTAACTTTTGCATATGACTTTTTGACGACCTGTAAGCGATTTTCTCTATCCAAGATTTTCAAACTTCGAGAAAGGAGGAATGAAGTTCGCAAGGAGCTGAATGCTTGGAATTGTCAGAGGATATCAACCAAGTACAAGACCCTCGAGACTGTAAATTCTGTTTCAAGCAAATGACTTGCCAATATTTTAATGTTGAACTTTCTTGTTTGCTCATAGCCGAGTAGAACCATTCCAGTCACACGTTTACCTTTGAGCAACACAACGGCAGCATCACGGTGCATCCCATGTTCAGCTGAGAGAGGGGAGCACACCGGAGTCTGACGGTCCGGTCGGATCAGACAACTGTAGTGACTCAGTAGGCTATATATGCCTCCAAGAACCTCACAGAGTCAATCTTTCTTATTCGGCGGTAAACTTGACTCGGAAACAAAAGTTAAAGATCAGTACGAGGACAATCAGGAGAGTCGAGGAGGCTTGACCCTGACACTGTCGCACAGGCCAAACGGCGAGAAGAGAAAAGACAGCGAGAACCAAACCTAAACCTGCCGACTGCTGTCCCCCAAACTTAACTGATACCTTCACTTAACTGCGCGCTGGACAATCCCCCCGCGCCGCCATGCCAGCGATGTCGCGGTGGCCGCCGCCGAAGGAATGAGACGCATACCGGGATGCACCCGCGATGATGGCAGCGTAGGACAGGGAGGCCTTGAGCTGACGAAAGATCCTGGACCGGATGCGTTTGCAAGTCGGATCACCTGAGACGTCTTGCGAGGCCGAGAGACCATCCAGCGCTACCGTTTCCTTGTTCGCCGAGCGATCCGCCAGCCACCACAGAAAGCGCAACGCATCGTCCTGCAAGAGGCCATCAGTGCTGGCGATGATGGGAAGAAAGGCCTTTGGCGGGACGTGCTGAGCATATGCATTACGATGCCCTCGGATCTTCCGCTGTGCTGCCGCTTGCAGTTTGCTCCGAGCGAGGTCCGGGATTCCATCATTGTCAAAAACATGTGACATGCTGAAGTCCAGGATTAACCCATGCCATCCGCCTCCAGTAGCCATCAGTTGTGGAAGTTCAAAGTCCCCTACATGATGATCTTCAGGGCCATGTTGGGAAACGTTCTGCCTGGTGCCGGGTACGCCCTGCACGTGGACACGGCATCTCACTCCGGAATCTTTGATGAGGGTACTGAGGACGGCATTGCACTTCTCATGCGCATCAGTCCATAACTGGCTGCGGTGCCTGCAGGTTGCCATGTGTGTGGTCCCCCCAGGATGACGGAGAAGATGATGGCATCTATCGCAGTGCGGCGGGAGGTCAACCGGCAATCCATGAAGAAACTTGTCAGCGGCAGCCACCAAGCTGATGGGCTGCTGCTCAAAGATCCCAAGGTTTGTACTTTCCATGATCGAGTGCCAAATCGTGCGCTGAGGGGTAAACTGAGACAGAAGTTCATCAACCGGGTGGCCTGGTACTCGAAGGGGAGTAGAGAAGCTGGGGTGGTGTGCCAACAAAGATCTCTGGCGCTCAGAAAGGTGAGCCCGAATACTGCGGAACCGAGGAAACTCCGAGAGGAACTGAGCCGTGAGCTCCCGCTGGGCGGGGATGAAAAGCGCACTGCCCGACGTCCCAAATAATTCCGGCGAGGGGATCCAGCCATTGTCGCACGCCTGAGGAAGCTCCGCCAAGGAGGTGTACGCCGAGATGCCCTGCTCCATCAAGTGCCTGTGAGTGTCCAAGAAGGCAGCCAGCATGGGGACAACATCCCCAGCGTCCGCTTGCTGCGGTTGGCGGATTCGAAGCTCAGTGTCAGAATTGATCCGGTGGAAAAGTGGCGGTGTAGGTAACATCCAATGCTGGAAGATGGCAATTTCACCCGCCCATTTGAGAAACTTGGCAGTCGCCGACCAGAATGCGGTGTGGGCCACGCCCTCCTGCGGGGTGAACCCATCTCCTCCAGCACTATAAGGCAACTGACGTTTGAAATAGGCAAAGTGAAGGTCAGATGGAGGGGTGTCAGGGGCAGGTTGCAGGTCAGATAAACCCTCCTGTGCCTGGTTCTGTGGCCACTGAAACACCTTCGCCAGGAGACGGAGATTCGCGACGTCAAAGCACTTGCACTGGGCAGCTGTCAAGGCCGGGGAAATTCCACGCAAGAAGTATTGGAGGGTGGGAACGTGGGTCGTTTTCAAGAGCTGCTTGAGACCCAACGCAATGGGAAATTGTTCCAACTGGGTCAATTCAGCATTGAGGGCATTCACCTTGGCAGTGATAAACTCTTGCTGGAAGGACTGAGATCCTATCGGGATACCTCCAAGGATGATCCCCTGGCCGCGGAAGGCAAACTGCTGCAAGCCCGGGTACCTGCTGCAAATATGCTCTTGGATGGCTTGTTGCTGACTAGATTGAAGTTCGCACCAGGACGAGGAGAATATCTGCGAATCTCTGGGTTGAATCTCCAATCCTAGCTCTTGTTTTAAAGTATCAACCAGCGATGCAGTGGCCTGTGCGGCAACTGAGAGCTTTCCAATAACAGCCATGTTATCCGCATAGGCCGGGAAGACACAGTCGGGAAAGGTCTCTGCGACTTTGACCAGGGAAGGGAAGGTGGTGTGCGCAAAGAGAGCCATCGCCAAGGGGTCCCCCTGAGAAACTCCCGTGGTGGCCGAAAAAGCCCGAGTCTCTCGCTGATGTTTCAGAAATAACTTACCTGCCTGGCCATAATATTGATGAACATACGGAAGGACTCCTTGGGAAAAGTTTTCACAACGATGCTCGGGAGCAAGGAGGATGTCAAATAGCCGTTGGCGAGAGATCTCATTGAAGGCATTTCTTGCGTCGATCATGATGATTACCGTGGGATCAAAATTATCAGACTCACCTTCGCCCTGGTCTGGGAATGGGTTGGCAAAAGAATGGGGTCCTAACAGGCATTCGATGGTCTTGCAGAATTTGAGGCAACCTTCCTCCAGACCCACGCAAAATTGCAGGACCCGAGAGTGACTGAGGGTGAAGTGGCTCTCTAAAGATTTTCGGTAGAAACGACAGAAGATGCTAGACACAATCCTTTCTTATCCCATCCGATGATCAGCCGCTCTACCGTACGGTAGGAAGTATTCATACGTCAAAGGCTCCGAGGGCGGCCGGCCCGGAAATTGACCCCGGATCCCTCAGGTCCATTTTCAAACCACGATGACCGAAGCTGAGTTCAGCGAGTCAGCTTTATTCTGACTGCCTCCGGTAGAGGGGCCTGAGGGTTTGTTGACTACTGGGAGCCTGGAAGGAGGCGAGTTCTTTTTTGTCTGGGCAGATAGATCAATTCTTCAGCCATGTTCCTGTTAATTTAAGCTACTTCTGGGTTAAAATAACACACTTCTTGCCTCTCCCATTGACCTTTTTTTTAGGATTTATTCCTGTCAATCTGAAACTCACAATCTTTGGGGTTGTTTTCTGGCGAGACATGCTAATTTACTCAGTTCTGACTTATTTTAACCTAGTTCTGACTTATTTCCGGCACAATGTTCCCCAATAATAGACGGCAATCTTCCGGCTTCAAACACCATACCCCCCATTTGTTACCCTCTACCCCCTTGTCCCCCCTGAGAAGTTGACACCCCTCTGGTAGGGTGGGTGTGGCTCGCGTAATTGTCCTCCTTTACCTCTGCGCCCACGACAAGCTCTCTTGCTCTGCTCCTCCTGCTCCTGCTCCTCTGTAAGCTCAGTCCTCCCTCTCTCAGGCTCCATCCTCCCTCTCTCCCTCTCCCGCCCCCTACTTTCGTCGAGGTCCGGACCAGTCTGTTGATTTAAGTCTATCGTAGCATCTGCGAGTCAGCCTCGAGCCCTCTAGCAGCATGCCAGAGTTTATCCGAGCGACCAGCGCCACCAACGACGACGCCGACGACTACGAGGACGCAGCCGATTTCCTTCGGTTTCCTTTCTTCTGTTGCGGAAGAGACAAGGACAACAAGCATCTGAAGATTCGAAGCAGCAAGCTCTCGTACCTGCCGCAACAGACCCTGTACAGCCATCAGTCTGCGGAGCCGCGCTACACCGCGCAGGAGACTGCGGGAGAGTCTCAGTACGCAGGTATCCTCGAGCAGCCAAGAAGTGAACAAAAACGTATGCGCCTAGATTACGCACAAGCCCTGCAGACCTGCAAGGAGAAGCGACCGTGAGTACAGCATGCTACCGCATCTCTGATTGCTGCTGCTGACCATCGGGTCTTGAAGGCTATTCGCCGAGATGGGATCGTATAATCGCGAGATCCGCAGGCTGACAGAGGAGATTAAGCAGGTGAGACAAGCTCCATGTGTAGCAGCTTGACGGATCATGACGTGCATGGCTCCGACAGATCGAGGCGATGCAGCTGATGTGCGGCAAGTCTCGGTGAGTGAGTGCAGTCAGAGAGAGGAGTAGAGGAGGGTGGGGTGGGGGGTGGGGGTGGGGGGTTTAGGAAGCTGACCGGACGTCGTCATGGCAGGACCAACGTGGAGCGAGAGATCCGGAAGCAGAACTTGCAGCAGCAGGTCGGGGAGAGCATTACTTTGCTGTGGTGGGGAGGTTGAGCTAAGCGTGTGTGGTGCAGCTCATACGGATGAAGAGCAAACGAGGCGAAGTACAGAGGGAGCTTGTGACATGGAACTCGCGGAGAATCTCAGATACATCGTTGCCATCCCCTGTCCGGAGCTCGCCGATAGAATAGACCTGAAAGCCCTACAAGTACCTCCTTCATCCAGATACTGCTCAACACTCGAGTGGGAGCCCTGATGGCTTTGATGTAGGATTAGAGCATACCTGAAGTGTCAATGAACTCTACATACATGAGCTGTTCGTATGCTTGATCTGCTATCTCCCCCTCCCTTGCTCACCAACTCCGAGGGCAGTATAGCCCTGTTGCCGTGCTGGATGTGAGGTCAGAGCTTGCCGAGGCTATGCTTGACCTCTGCGCCCTAGGACCGATGACCTCCGTAGGCGATGATGGACATCGACAAGATGCTCAGCGGCAAGAGCAGCAGCCTTGCTGACATGGGCGAGATCAACAAGGAGTGTTACATGACCGTGCGAGACATCAAGCAGAAGCTGGTACTGTTAACAGTGTCTGCTTCGTCGCTTGGCCTTGCATGATCAGGCCATCATGGGGTGTATCGATCGCATGGCTCATCCGTGGGGCTCGAGCAGTACTTGAGCACGCCATCGATAACCCGGTCGAGGGTAAACAACTACGTTAGAAGATGCGTACTTCGACGGGAGCTAGTCAAGACAGTACAACCCATGGGAGCCAAGGAAGCCTTATACTGACTACCTGTCGCTGGGTGGTATTGCGTGCACTTTGAGCAATATTCACTTAGGTAGTGTTCTGAGAGGTTTTGAATGCCTTTTGCGGTGTACTTGTTCCTATTTTGTGGCCCCTACCCTATCAAAGCATAGTTTCGGACCTACCCCACCGTCAAGTTGTCCATGCCAGCTGCCCTCCGAAGTTGCATCACTATCACTGCTTGAGGTCCCTGATGCAGCCACGAGTCGTATCCTTGGATACACTCTCCGATCATTTGACTTACCTTGTAAGTGCACGCATGAGAACTTCACGGTGCGTCCGACACTGTTCTATGTCGGACTGATCTTCTACTTGACCTTGAGTAAAGTCTACGGATAAGCCATGCGATCGATACACCCCATGATGGCCTGATCATGCAAGGCCAAGCGACGAAGCAGACACTGTTGGACCAGCTTCTGCTTGATGTCTCGCACGGTCATGCCACGCTCATTGTTGATCTCGCCCATGTCAGCAAGGCTGCTGCTCTTGCCGCTGAGCATCTTGTCAATGTCCATCATCGCCTACGGAGGTCATCGGTCCCAGGGCGCAGAGGTCAAGCATAGCCTCGGCATGCTCTGACCTCACATCCAGCACGGCAACAGGGCTATCACTTGCCGCGTTCAAAGTACAGTACTGCCCTCGGAGTTGGTGAGCAAGGGAGGGGGAGATAGCAGATCAAGCATACGAACAGCTCATGAATGTAGAGTTCATTGACACTTCAGGTATGCTCTAATCCTACATCAAAGCCATCAGGGCTCCCACTCGAGTGTTGGGCAGAATCTGGATGAAGGAAGAACTGGGGATGCTTGAAGGTCTATAACGAATCGCCCCTCGGACGTCCCTGCCAATCCCATGCAACAACGCATGGCGTTGCAAAGGCAGCTGATCACCATACCCGGCATGCTCATCCACCTCAGATAGGAACGCCGAAGATGCCGAGGGTGCAGACCAAGATCACCGCCACGGATATGAAAAGAAGCGGGTAGCTGATCAGCAGCACAAAGCGCCTCAGGTCGATGGTTGGCGCCTCCTCTCTGATGATGCGCGGGAGCTCTTCGATCTCTACGGGCATTCAACCCTGGGCACAGCAGATACGGCGGAGTGGAAGCGAGGGAGGATGGAGCCTGACAGAGGGAGGACTGCGCGGGAGTCTCTCGAAGGAGGGAAACTTGCTTCCGGGGTACATTTCTTGCACCACCCCACCCTGCCAGAGGACTGTCAACTTTAGACTCAGACAAGGGGGTACAAAGTGGTCAAGGGGGAGGTAGGGTGCGGGAGGCTGTGAATAGACCCGGAATTCAGTCAACTCGGGGCTAGAGTTAGTGAACTCTTGGTTAAAATAAGTCAGGTCTTGATGCAGATAAGTCAGATCTGGGTTAAAATAAGTCAGAACTCAGTCAACTGAGCAAAGGACTCCCGCAGTATCCGACCCTGTAAAGAGAGCTCGCCTCAGACCCATCGCCGGCCAGAAGTCGACAGGTGGTATCACTCGTATTTGTCACAGTATCACTTGTACTCGAGAAGTTAATTTGAATCATCGAATGTAGCAGTGTATCCATACATCATAGCAGACCAGCAACCAGGTTTGATTTTAGTTATCTTGTTTACTTCTGGGAAGCTCAGCGGTGGGTCTCATGAGACGGCAAACTTGTCCCTGCTTTCAGGGACTGAGTTCTGACTTATTTTAACCCAGATCTGACTTATCTGCATCAAGACCTGACTTATTTTAACCAAGAGTTCACTAAATCTAGCCCCGAGTTGACTGAATTCCGGGTCAATTCACGGCCTCCCTCACCCTACCTCCCCCTTGACCACTTCAAGGGTTTGTACCCCCTTGTCTGAGTCTAAAGTTGACAGTCCTCTGGCAGGGTGGGATTGTGCAAGAAATGTACCCCGGAAGCAAGTTTCCCTCCTTCGAGAGACTCCCGCGCAGTCCTCCCTCTGTCAGGCTCCATCCTCCCTCGCTTCCATTCCGGCGTATCTGCTGTGCCCAGGGTTGAATGCCCGTAGAGATCGAAGAGCTCCCGCGCATCATCAGAGAGGAGGCGCCAACCATCGACCTGAGGCGCTTTGTGCTGCTGATCAGCTACCCGCTTCTTTTCATATCCGTGGCGGTGATCTTGGTCTGCACCCTCGGCATCTTCGGCGTTCCTATCTGAGGTGGATGAGCATGCCGGGTATGGTGATCAGCTGCCTTTGCAACGCCATGCGTTGTTGCATGGGATTGGCAGGGACGTCCGAGGGGCGATTCGTTATAGACCTTCAAGCATCCCCAGTCCTTCCTTCATCCAGATTCTGCCCAACACTCGAGTGGGAGCCCTGATGGCTTTGATGTAGGATTAGAGCATACCTGAAGTGTCAATAAACTCTACATTCATGAGCTGTTCGTATGCTTGATCTGCTATCTCCCCCTCCCTTGCTCACCAACTCCGAGGGCAGTACTGTACTTTGAACGCGGCAAGTGATAGCCCTGTTGCCGTGCTGGATGTGAGGTCAGAGCATGCCGAGGCTATGCTTGACCTCTGCGCCCTGGGACCGATGACCTCCGTAGGCGATGATGGACATCGACAAGATGCTCAGCGGCAATAGCAGCAGCCTTGCTGACATGGGCGAGATCAACAATGAGCGTGGCATGACCGTGCGAGACATCAAGCAGAAGCTGGTCCAACAGTGTCTGCTTCGTCGCTTGGCCTTGCATGATCAGGCCATCATGGGGTGTATCGATCGCATGGCTTATCCGTAGACTTTACTCAAGGTCAAGTAGAAGATCAGTCCGACATAGAACAGTGTCGGACGCACCGTGAAGTTCTCATGCGTGCACTTACAAGGTAAGTCATGATCGGAGAGTATATCCAAGGATACACCTGCAAGTCCGGATTTAGTCATCTTGTTGACTTCTGGCCGGCGATGGGTCTGAGGCGAGCTCTCTTTACAGGGCACGGTCGGATACTGCTCAGTTGACTGAGTTCTGACTTATTTTAACCCAGATCTGACTTATCTGCATCAAGACCTGACTTATTTTAACCAAGAGTTCACTAACTCTAGCCCCGAGTTGACTGAATTCCGGGTCTATTCACGGCCTCCCGCACCCTACCTCCCCCTTGAGCACTTTGTACCCCCTTGTCTGAGTCTAAAGTTGACAGTCCTCTGGCAGGGTAGGGTGGTCCAACCGGTGCTTTAATTTCCCGTCGCTGTCTCCTCTCTGCCTGCTGCAGGCGGTGACACTCCAAGGTCTCCTCCTCCTCCTTCCCCTTTCCCTTCTCCTCCTGCTCCTGCTCTTCCTCTGTAAGCTCAGTCCTCCCTCTCTCAGGCTCCATCCTCCCTCCCTCCCTCTCCCGCTTCCTACTTTTGTCAGGGTCCGGACCAGTCTGTTGATTTAAGTCTATCGTAGCATCTGCGAGTCAGCCTCGAGCCCTCTAGCAGCATGCCAGAGTTTATCCGAGCGACCAGCGCCACCAACGACGACGCCGACGACTACGAGGACGCAGCCGATTTCCTTCGGTCCCTTCTCTGTTGCGCAAGAGACAAGGACAACAAGCATCTGAAGATTCGAAGCAGCAAGCTCTCGTACCTGCCGCAACAGACCCTGTACAGCCATCAGTCTGCGGAACCTCGCTACACCGCGCAGGAGACTGCGGGAGACTCAGAGTCTCAGTACGCAGGTATCCTCGAGCAGCCAAGAAGTGAACAAGATATGGTCAAACGTACCCCAGCAGTGTACGAGCAAGCCCTGCAGACCTGCAAGGAGAAGCGACCGTGAGTACAGCATGCTACCGCATCTCTGATTGCTGCTGCTGACCATCGGGTCTTGAAGGCTATTCGCCGAGATGGGATCGTATAATCGCGAGATCCGCAGGCTTTCGGAGGGGATCAAGCATGTAAGACAAGCTCCATGTGTAGCAGCTTGACGGATCATGACGTGCATGGCTCCGACAGATCGAGGCGATGCAGCTGATGTGCGGCAAGTCTCGGTGAGTGAGTGCAGTCAGAGAGGAGTAGAGGAGGGTGGGGTGGGGGGTGGGGGTGGGGGGGTGAGGAAGCTGACCGGACGTCGTCATGGCAGGACCAACGTGGAGCGAGAGATCAGGAAGCAGAACTTGCAGCAGCAGGTCGGGGAGAGCATTACTTTGCTGTGGTGGGGAGGTTGAGCTAAGCGTGTGTGGTGCAGCTCATACGGATGAAGAGCAAACGAGGCGAAGTACACAGGGAGCTTGTGACCTGGAACTCGCGGAGGATCTCAAGTTCTTTGCCGTCTCAACTCTCAGATGTGAAAACTGTTCGCCGTCATTCACAATAAGAGGCTCTCGTGTACCATGACAAGAATGATCCAACCTAATCATTCACTGTTTCGTTTATCCTCGTCCTCCTTTGTTTGCTCCGGTCTCCCTTTCTTTTACTGTGACGAGGCCTAATATTGGAGAATAAACTCAATTTTACCTCCAGGATGATTGGCAATGTACTGCTACACTGAGTTCTACTTGTATCATGATCCGCAACGGCGGCAGCCGCCCTAGTGGCCCTCAGCTGGCCGTGCCTGTTGGTCAATGAGACGAACCCGCCTCAGAGTTCATTGTAAAAGGCGATATGCTGGGGGGGGGAATGCGTCCGGTCGAAGGGGAGGAGGGCGGGGGAGGAAAGAGGAAGAGACGGAAGGAGGGGAAGAGGAGGAGGGAGAAGAGCATGGTGAAGGTGAAGAAGAGAAGAGCAAAGGAGGAAGAAGCCCAGGCAGAGGCAGAGAGGAGCGAGTCGAGACGAGAGGAAGAACTTGGCAAGGAGGAGCTTCTGAAGCACTGGAGAGCGCAGGGGATGGACGAGGATGGGGTTGCAGCTCTCATGAAGCCTCTTCCTGTATCGTTCCGAGTGAGAGGAAATGTCTTCATGAAGGCAAGAGCTCGGGCTTGCTTCGCGCACGCCCCCCGAGCTCTAGAGGCTGGCTCCAAGGAGCTGCCGTGGTGTGGCGGATGGCAGCTGCCCATGGACGACAGAGCGCTGAGGCTGTCAGCGAAAGGTGGAGGAGGGGAGGGACGGATGGGAGAGCTCATGGAGAGTCGTGCTGCTAACGACGACGTGGGAGCTCTCCGAGAATGGTTGCTTGCTGCATGCAAGTCTGGGGTCGTGACCAGGCAAGAGATAGCCTCCATGATCCCTGTTGCCGTGCTGGATGTGAGGAGAGAGCATGCTATCCTTGACCTGTGTGCCTCACCGGGCTCGAAGACCTCGCAGGCGATTGACATGATGTTCAGCGGCAAGAGCAGCAGCCTTGCAGATGCTGGGTTTGTTGTAGCCAACGAACTTTGCGAGAAGAGGGCATACATCCTTGCGAAGAGATGCTCGGAGCTATCCTCTGCGTCCTCGTGCGTACTGGTCACCTCGCACAGAGCTCAGATCTTCCCCTCCTCCGTCAACGACGGCACTGGCGAGTTCGATCGTATCATCTGCGACGTCCCTTGCAGCGGCGATGGGACTTTTCGCAAGTACCGAGACAAGTGGAGACATTGGCATCACTTTCAAGGGAGACAGCTTCATTCTCTGCAGCTTCAGATTGCCTTGCGATCCATCGCCCTGCTCAAGGTTGGCGGCCTCGTGAGTTACTCCACCTGTAGCCTGAACCCCATGGAGGACGAGAGCGTCGTGGCGGCACTGCTGGAGAGGTGTGGAGGAGCGGTAGAGCTGGTGCCCTGCAGGCACCATCTCGGTGACTTTGTGACGGCGAGGGGGATGAGGTCATGGAAGGTTCTGGACGACGACTGTTGCGAGATCCCCTCCTACGAGGCAGCGCGAGAGAGGCTGGGGGCAGGAGGCAAGCGGTACAGGAGGACGATGTGGCCGCAAGGAGAGAGGGCGGATCTCGAGCACTGCCTCCGCCTCTATCCTCATCTGAATGACACTGGAGGCTTCTTCGTTGCTCTCCTGCGCAAGATCAAGCCGTGGCCCGCTCCCTCCTCCTCTCTCCCGACCTTGAAGGCGCAGTCGCGAAGGTCAGCCCAGCCAGAGCTCCGAGACCTCCCTCCTGCCTTCCTTCTCTCTTTCCTCTCGGCGCACAATGTTGCAGAGGTCAAGGATGTGCGACTTGCGTGCTGGAGCGATCAGCCACGGAGGATCTTTGCGCTGTGCGAGAGCCTTGCGAGATACTGCCGTGTGGGAGAGGAGAGGGAGGACAAGAAGTCCCAAGGGAAGGCGAGCTGCTGCAAGATCAGCGCAGGAGTCTGCCTTGCCTACTTGGGCCGTAAGGGAGGAGGAGAAAGTGGGGAGGGAGGAGGAGCATGGAAGTCGCAAGGCGAGGTAGACAAGTCATGGATTTTGACATTGACAGGAGCAGAGCTGCTCTACCCCAGCACCGACCCCGACTGCGGGTGACCTCACCTGCTGTTCTCTCTTTCCCCAGCTGACGGTGAACTGGCAGGATCTGGCAGATGTCTGCCAAGACGGCCAAGACAACTCTAGGGCCTCTTCTCAGCTGGGGGGCAGGTGGGTCTGCGTCCGAGGCTCTCGTGGAGATCCCAGCAGGAAAAGGATCAGCAGCAGGAAATTTCCTGGTCGAGATCGTGCGAGCCCAGCAGAAGTCGAGCAAGGGGAGAGGAGGGAGCGATCGAGAGGACCGTGTTGCTCTGTTCCCTGTGAAGGCGAACAAAGAGGGACGGGTGCGGGCTATGATCAGCAGCGAGGAGGCTGCGAGCATATGGAGGGACATAGAGGATGCTTCTGAGTAAGAGAGGAAGGAGGAGGGCGAGGTAAAGTTGAACATGCAGGAAGTCTTCATGCAGCTGCTGAAACCTCTCCCTCCGCTCCTCTTCCTCCTCCTCTCATGTTCGTTCATGGCATGGAGGGCAGTCCTTGGATGGGTTTTCCGAGTCCCAGGCAGATGTACTTCATCTCTAAGTACCTGCATGAGTGTGAGGGGAGGAGGAGAAAAAGCTCGGGGAAGGCTGATGTGTTGAGAGCGGCACTGGAGGAGGAGAATGGAGGGAGGAAGAAGGCAGTAGACGAAAAGGAGGGGCGTAAAGGAGGAGCAGGGGAACTAGGAGGAGGAGGAGGAGGAGGAGGAGGAGGAGGAGGAGGAGGAGGAGGAGGAGGAGGAGGAGGAGGAGGAGGAGGAGGAGGAGGAGGAGGAGGAGAATTCTCACTCTTCGATGCCGAACTTGGATCCTTCTCTCCCCAGTCCTGACTCCTTGACTCCTCCGAACGGGGCAATGTCGCTGGAGATGATACCCTCGTTCACTCCCACCATGCCGTACTCGAGCGCCTGAACAAACATCAGGAGGTGAAGTGGCGGTGGAGGAGGAGTTGGAGAAGGAGGAAGCGAAAGGATGAAGAGAAGCTGACGACCATGCCAGTGCGAAGTCAAGAGGTCGAGGAGAGGAGGAAGGAAGAGTGGAGGAGGAGATGAGGAAGGAGAGAGTCAAAGAGAGAGAGAGGGTGGGGGCAGCGACCTCTGAGACTCGCCATGACCTCCCAAGGTCCCTCGTGTAGACGTAGGCTGCAAGTCCTGCCTGCAGACGAAGCTTGAGGGAGGCAGGAGGAGGAACGAGGGCAGCACGACCTTGGTATCGTTGGCGATTCTTACCGCCTCCTCCTCTGTTTTGAACCTCATGAGGGGAACAAGCGGCCCGAACGTCTCCTGCTCCGCGCACATCATGCTGGGGTCGACCTCCGTGATAACCTGCAAGCTCTTTTGAGACAACATTCCCTCCTCCCCCCCTTCCCTGCTGCTGACTCCCCTCGTCCTCGTCCTCGTCCTCGTCCTCGTCCTCGTCCTCGCCTTCTCCTTCTCCATCCTTTCCCTCCCCCTCGTCCTCGCCCTTGGCCTCGTCCTCGCCCTCGTCTTCCTCCTCCTTCTCCACTCTGCTGACCGTGGGCTCAAAGAAGTTGTTTTCCTTGCGGTTCCCTCCAAATATGACCTGCAGAGCCCGTCAAGAACGACGCAGCAGCACTTCTCCTCACCTTTCCGCCCTTAGCCTTGGCATCCTCCACCTGCTTCTCCACCTGCCCCCCAGCTCTCAACCAGAAGCATGCTCAGCAGGAAGGCAACCTTGGAAGCTCCTGCGTCAGAGATGAGGGGGCCGATAGTCGTACCTTCCTCCAGTCCATGTCCCATCTTCAACCTGCCGCAAAGTCATCACTGGGTTCCCCTCCTTCTTCCTCTTCCTCACCCTTGACATTTTTCTGCTCCTCCCCGCCCCCCCAACATCCCCTTACCTCCTCATCCTTCTTATCCTCCTCCTCCTCCTTCCCCCCTAACCTCTCGTTTCTGTCCCTGTCTTACTCCCTCTTCCCTCCTTGTCTCTCCTCCCCTCCTTCATCTTCTCCTCTCACCTCTTCACTCGCTCCACCACCAGCTGCGTCATCTTTTCATAAACTCCATCTTGCACTAGGATCCTGTTCGCGCACACGCACGTCTGTCCAGCATTTCGAAACTTCGACGCCATCAGCCCCTCCACCTGATCACCACCTCCTCTGTCAGCTGACCAGCCCACAAGCCCCCTCCCCTCACCGCAGCATCCAAGTCTGCGTCATCGAACACGATGAAGGGAGCGTTTCCTCCCAGCTCCAGCGACACTCTCTTCACCGTCCCCGCACACTGAGCCATGAGCTGCTTCCCCACAGCTGTCGATCCCGTGAAGGACAGCTTCTTCACCCGCTCGTCCGCACAGAGCGCTCCCCCTACCTGTCCCAGCTCACCGTCAGCTCGCAATGAGACGACAGGGCACCGCCAACACCTCAGCTGCGTTCCCTCGAGAGCAGGTCACCACGTTGTAGACCCCAGCTGGGACTCCAGCTCGACGAGAAAGCTCCGCGAGCGCGATGGCCGTGAATGGCGTCGCTTCCGCCGGTTTCACCACGACCGAGCAGCCTGCGGCGATGGCGGGAGCTGCTTTGCGCGTGATCATGGCGGCAGGGAAGTTCCAGGGTGTGACGAGAGCAGAGACGCCGACGGCCTGCTTGATGGTGAAGACTCGCTTGGAGGAGGAGGGAGGGGTATGGACGCAACCCTCCACCCTCCTGCTCTCCTCAGCGAAGAACTCAAGGAACGAAGCTGCGTAGGCGACCTCCGCCCGAGCCTCGGGGAGAGGCTTCCCGCACTCGCTCGTCATGATAGTGGCGAGATCCTCCCGGTTTGACATGACGAGGTCATACCAGCGCCTCAGCACAGCTCCTCTCTCCTTCGCCGGCTGCTCCCGCCATGACCGAAACGCTTGCTCTGCCGCCACCACCGCCGCCTCCACATCCTCCTTCCCCATGTCGGGGGCAGAGCCCAGCACAGACCCTGAAGCCGGATCGAGGACCTCGAAGGTACGAGCTGACTTTGCGGGGACAAAGGCTCCTCCCACGTACGCCCCCAGCTGAAGGAGGCTGGCGTCCTGAAGCCTTCCCAGCAGTCGCTGCATGGCCGCGGTTTTAATAAATCAATGTTACGAATCCCGTACACACTGTTTGATAGGTACAGAATTCTGTATTGACTTAAAATAATTTATTGAGATCTTTGTTTGCATTCATTGATGCTCGTACAGAATCAATACAGATAAAATATTAAAATTATTCAAAAGTATTTTTTAAATAAGCATGGTAGTGATATAAAATGGTTTTTAATTTTCAACATACCCTCGCTCAAGTTAATAGAAAATCAACGGACGGCAGACTTGGGAAACCGAGCAGAGCAAGCGTGGAGTGTCAAGGCGGGGAGAGGTGGAAAGGTCAGACGGGAGGAGCAGGAAAGAGAGCAGGAGAGGAGCAGTAGGAGCACAGGTGTTGTGGTTGTCACATGCTCAGATGCGATAATTGATGGCAACGAGAAATTCGACTTAGCAGAACTGCCGGAATTTTATCAGCATGCCGGAACATGTCGATGTGGGCCGATCCTTGGTTGGTCCTCAAGGAGTTCAAGGCGGTGAAGGAGCAGAAGAAGACTTGGAAAGCTGGGTCAGAGAGATGCAGGGAGCAGCGCCGAATGTCGGAGAGGAGAAGAAAACCATGCCAACGGCGATGGAGCAGGATCAAGGGGAGGGTGCGACAGCGACAGCGACCTCGAGGGCCGAGGCTTCTCCAGAGGGGACAAGGAACGACCGTGAGGACGAACAGGAGATGTCAGAGGGGTTGGGACACCGAGAAGGAGACGCTGAGTTGCTGGAAGCTGCGCACAGAACGTCCGATGATGAGGCAGAGGGGGAGGAGGAGGAGGGAGGAGAGGAGGAGAGGGAGATGGAAAGGTTGACGGACAAGGGAGACGAGAAGTTGATCAGCGATGAATGTGATGGAAGAGTCGGAAATCTCGAGCATGGAGGTGAGGGCGAGGACGTTGCTGGGGGCTGGAGCAGGAATGAGCAGCATGTGGAGAAGATACGAGGTCAAGATGCGACCAAAGGTGCTGGGGCAGGAGATGAGCGGCAGAGGGAGGGAGAGGCGGAGGAGGCAGCTGGACGGGATGAAGGAGAGGAGGAAGGAGAGGAAGGAAGCGGATTGCTGGAGGTTGGCAGGGAACAGGAGAAGCAGGGAGATAACGAAGAGGGTTCATGGGTGGAGGAGGCCAAGGACGGACAGATACTGCTGGAGCATGAGAGTCAGGGAGCAGAGGAGAGAGCGCTGGAAGAAGATACCAGGGACAGTCAAGTCGACGAACTGAACCAGAATCGGGCTGAGCAGGAGCAGGAGCTGGAGCTGGAGCTGGAGCTGGAGCTGGAGCTGGAGGGGGAGCAGGAGCAGGAGCAAGAGCAGGATGGGGAGGGTGAGGGGGAACTTGCTGTTGAAGAAGGGGCGCAAGGTGGAGTGGAGGAGCACGAAATGGAATCTGAGCATGACTGGATTGTAGAGACTGGAGAGCAGCAAGAAGATACTGAGAAGGAAGGGAGACAACAGGATCAATCTTTTAGCAGAGATGAAGAGGAAGACAAGAAAGAGGAGGAGAAAGAGGAGGAGAAGGAGAAAGAGGAGGAGGAGGGAGAAGTTGCAGAGCGAGAGCTGAAGTTGGAAGCGGAGCAGAATCAGGGCAAGGTCAAGGACAAGGAGGAGGCCGGTGATGTCTCGAATGCGGACAACGGAGAGGAGGAAGCAAAGGCGATAGACGATGGAGACTTGCTCCTTGACGAGCAGGAAGCGGGTGCGAGAGGCGCGGGACAAGCAGACGATGGGAAGGAAGAGCAGGAGCAGGAGCAGGAGCAGGAGCAGGAGCAGGAGCAGGAGCAGGAGGTGGATGATGTGCAGAAGCAGGAACACGAGGAGGAGGCGGAAGAGGAGGAGGCGAGTGCAGAAGAGGAGCCTGCGGTGACATTCAGCGTACAAGTCAATTA
Organism: Guillardia theta CCMP2712; assembly: GCF_000315625.1. Classification (NCBI taxonomy): domain Eukaryota; class Cryptophyceae; order Pyrenomonadales; family Geminigeraceae; genus Guillardia; species Guillardia theta. The sequence continues at coordinate 425,241 of NW_005434616.1, forward strand.
TCATGACATGGAGGAGGAAGAACCTTGTCAAGGAGTGGAGGAACAGGATGAGGCGGACGATTCTCTGAATGACGAGAAGGAGGAGGAGGAGGAGGAGGAGGGCGACAAGATGCAGGATGATGATGATGATGAGGAGGAGCGTGCCGATCAGATTGACGGACAAGATATCGCTGCAAAGGGCGACCAGGACTTCTTTCAAAGGAGGATAGTCTCACATTCAGTTGCGGCAGCCGGAGCTGGAGCAGGAGCAGGAGCCGGAGCGGTGGGGTTCAGATATCCAACGCGCCCTCCTCCTCCTCTCGCTGCTGCTGCTGCTGCTGAAGATTTGCCTGCTGCTGCTTCACCAAATCATAGGAGAAAACTCCGTCAAGCTGACCAGCAGCCGTCAGTAGGCAACGCTCCCTCCTCTCAGCTCTCAGCTCCTCCTCTCCCCTCCCCCTCCCCTCCTGCCCCACCTCTCGCCCTGGATGTTCGTGGGGACCCTCAGGGCACACGGAGGAGGATGGAGGAGCTGCTGGGCAAGCTGACGGAGAGACTGGGGCAGGTGGAAGAGAAGATAAGGGAGATCGAGAGGGAGCTGGAGGGCAAGGAGGGGCTTGCCGGGGGAGCCGTTCAGGTCCTTGAGGAGCGAAGGAGGAGACTGCAGGAGATGAAAGTTCACCTGCTCCGTGCCGTCGATCACCAGCGGCTCCTGCTGAGCCCGAGCGAGGAGGAGAATCATGGCTCAGTAGGGCAGCAGCAGGAGGCGGAGGCGGAGGCGGAGGCGGAGGCAGAGGAGGGGTCCCCTCGCGCCGCTTCTCCTGGCAGGGGCTACCCTGCTCGATTGCCCTCCGCCTCCCAGTCAGTTCAGGAGAACCTCCCTCCGCAGATGCCTCCTCCTCTTCCTCCTTCTGCTCCAGACAAGACCTTCCCTGCCCCGAGAAAGAAGCAGACGAAGCTCAAGCCAGTTCAAGGGATCTCAAAAGTCCCTCCTGTCCTGTGGACAAGCAGGTCGCACATGCAGAGGCAGCAGGCCTTCCCTCCTCCCCCTTCTCCTCCTCCTCCCGATCGCATCCTCCCCGACAGCCACGTCGAGATTTCGTTCCGTGTCGTCGCTCCTCGCCGGGCTAAGAGCATGGCCTCGTCGGTATGTGCTCTCACTGACCTCTCGTGCTCTGATGCTGGTGAAGATGAGGCAGCGGGCGGAGGAGATGGAGAAGGAGGAGAAGGAGGAAGAGCAACGGAAGGAGAAGGCAGGTAGAGCGTTCACTAGCACAAGTCTGACTATCCTTCATGCAGGACATCCTTAGGAGGCTGGTGGGCAATCAGATTGCCATGGAAGCACGATTCAGGCAAGCCGAGCAGCCGCTTGCTGTACGCCCCGCCGTTCCCCGCAGCATGCATCACCTACGTCTCTTCTCCTAGACCTCCCCCGGGTTCATGTACAGTAGCATAAAGCCTTCCCTTCCGTCCTCCTGCCCCAGCCTTCATGAACCTTCTCCCTCATCCTGTTGTTGTCTTCTTGTCATGTTCTTTTCATGTTCCCTCCCCTCCCTTGCTCTCCCCTTCTCTCTCCTCCCCCTTTGTCTGCCTTGTATTTTCCCTTCTCGTCTCTCCTCTTTCTCCCTCCGAGCATACTGCTCCTTTACTGGAATTATTATATCCTCTTACATAATTGCACTGGAATTATTATATCCTCTTACATAATTGCACATGTATCAACAAACCAGACCTCAACACCTTGTCCTCCTGCTCCCTTGCGATCACCTCGAATTGTTCTGTATCGGAGCGATCCTCACCAGCCGACCGGGCATCAGATGCTGACAACTCTCTCTCCACTGATCCAGCGAAGTCGTGTCCTGCGGGGTAGTGATCCCGATGGGGACGATGGGAGGAGAGCTGGAGGCGGCAAGGAGGTCTGCTCCTGCGAGATTGAAGGGAACCTGATCCTGTGAGGTGTTGGACATGTCGAACGTCATTTCATACACAGTAGCCGTCGCTCCAATGCTCTGCCCGCAGCCCATTGCTCGCTATTCCAACCTGGGACCAACCAGATCGCTTCCTGGATGTTCTTGCTCGTTTGATTGCTCACAAACAAACCCCTTCAGGGTTTCCATGCTCAAGTGCATGTCTGCCTGAGAGTCGTTTCCGTCCTGCCATCTCTTACGCTCTGAAATCAATCCTTTCTCCAACGATCATTCCGCGGTTGACACCGCAAACCTGAAAGTGCATGACCTAGTTGCAGGGTCAGTCCGACATCGAGTATCCTCCAAGAAATGTTTGTTGGTTTTGTGTTATTCGTGCAGATTTATGACACGTGTGCTCCACTGATCTCCTGATCTTTATTCTTCCATCTTTAAAACATGTTCTCATTTCAATAGAACATACATTCCCCGTATGCTCCCTTCGAACATCATCTCTGCTCTGCACTCGCTTTCTCACTGTCCCACCTTCTACAATCATTCGTTTCAATCAAATTTCATCCGGTGAACTCGAACCAAATATATTTGACCAACTCTTGACTGCTACAGGCATTTCCTGGACCGCTGGCCTTTCCTCCTTCCCGTTACTGGCGCTCGTTTCCTTTGCGCCTTCCACATCTATACCTCCTGCTCCTGATCATCAACAAATCTTCTTCACTGCAGGCTCTTTCTGCATCCCTTCTGCATCCCTCCCGCTCCCCGCCACCCCCCTGCTACCTCCAGCCTCTCTCGTCATTTTGGTCGCTTTTTCATCTTCTACCACCCCTACCCCCCAACAACACCCTCTAAAATCGACTTGGCACAGCAAATACCACCCACCCTCCATCGCCTACAAGTATTTTAACCCCTTCTTCCGTGGACTACCCCTATTCACTACAATGTTGTAGTCACTCCTGGTACCTAAGATGTCACCTCTACCACCCACCCATTCTGATTCCATTGAAACAGTACCGGTGCTGGATATCATTGGACCCTACCCCTTGGTATGATTTTGAATGGACCACCCCACTTTTCACCGTATCCCAATAAATCCGCCCCTTTATCAATTATAATTATATTTAAAATCTGTACCGGCAAAAACTAAAAAACTGCTTTAAAAGTCTTACGGCCGATATCCTTTTAAAAACATATTGCTACTTTGCTGGTTTAAAAGTACTTGTAAAGGTTACTTGCAAGACTCAGTGACTGACGCCGGGCCCGGGGCTTGAAGGCACCACCCGGCCGAAATCACATAAATTTTAAACATAATTAATTATAATTATATATATTTATTTCTTTTTCAAGTATTTATATATAACATTTCATAATACGTGAAGAAGACTCCGTGCTTGCTGGGGATCGAGGGAGGATGGCGAGAGCGCGAGAGGGGAAGGGTAAGATAAAAGTTCGCCCTGCAGGGGGTCAGTGAGAGACGATGAGACTCAGTCGGATGGTGCGGAGGAGACGATGGTGGCGGGGTGATAGAAGCAGGGGATTGATCCATGGTGCCGAGGCCACAACTGGAGGGAGGAACTGAGGAGATAGGAAAGAGGGAGAGGAAAACAGCGAGAGTCTTGTTGAGTAGAAGAGGTGATTGAGAAACATTAGAGGGTATTGTTGCAGCTAGCAATCGAAGACAGCAGCTGGCGCGACCTGTTCGAAGTTGATTCCTGAAAACAAGACAAAGTTTTAAAAGCATCCCAGTGGATGTTTCTTGAGTATCGCAAAACAGTGTCTAATGCGATCTCGCAATATGTCTGCCCCTACTCTTACCTCCTCCGTGGGCTTGCATGATTTACCTCCTGCAAACTGCAGGAATGTCCTCGGAGCTCGACCTCTCTGATCTCAAGCTCAAAGACGATCTCAAACTGAAAGAGTGAGAATGAAGTCGCTGCTTACAAGCTGTTCAACTCATCATGTCTGTATGCGAAGGGTGGAGCTGTTCGGAGGAGCCATGACCATGTTGATGCCTGCTGTGTTTGTTGACATCAGCAACTTCCGACAAATCCCTGACACGCAGGTCGTAGTAGATGCCCCTGCCCGATCCTGGTCTGATGCCTGGCCAGGAATGCTGGGCTGATACCGAGGACACTGACCAGAGCGTCATCGTTGAGATCCTTGCGCACGAAGATCAGGTGAACCCTTCGTGCGCTCCTACGGGGCTGCTGACCTCCTGGTTCCTGAGCAGGTTCAGGGAGCAGCCATAGCTGAGTACTACTGGGACGACATCGCACAATGCAACGAAGCATCAGGAGAGGTACTGCCATGAGGATCTTGAGCTACAGGAGGTGGTTGAAGGTTTGGTCTTGCAGTCGGAAAACGTCATCACAGTCGCCCCGAAGGAGCTCACTCACTCTGTAGAAGTCATCCGCAAGCAGTGTGTTTGTTGACCCCTGACCTTCTTGTCAGTTGATCAAGACGATCCCAACATCAGATTCGAAGGTCCACACGCTTGTCTTGTTGTGGGGTTGAGGACTGACGCCTCTCCGATCCCTCAGGTGGCAGAGCCATCCTGCTGGGTGGCTCACGGGCATCAGAGAGTGTCCAAGTTCAAAGAGCATGTGAGTCGCGAGGGGAGGAGGAGGAGGAGGAGGAGGAGGGGGGGGGGCGGAGGAGGAGGAGGAGGAGGAGGAGGGGGGGGGGCGGAGGAGGAGGAATCAGTGAGTGAGTGTTGTCGAACAGGAACGAAACTTGGTTGCCGTCCACCTTGCTGTCATACAGGAAAGAATCATTGAACGGAGAGCACACTAGAGTCTGAAAAGTGCTTTCTGGATCCGCAGATCCCTTCCCTCGACTCTGACGTCGTGCTGCATCTGAATCGGCCGATAGAAATCATGCCTAATAGCAGGAAAGTGCAACGGTGTGTTGTGCTTGTTGCTGACAGCTAGTGTTCCAGTTCTGCTGAGTTTGTATCCCTTGAGCAATCTGGCGATTCGACCAAGGATGGAATCGATCTGTTCTTGGCGATGTTGCACTCCCTGCGAGTGAAAGACTGGGGGCTGTTCGCTTCTCCTTGATGATAGGAGAGGATGAACTTTTGTTGACTACCAGGAATCTTGTACACCATTAAAGCTTGTTGCATACACATTTCTTTACGAACATCGTTAGATGGACACTTGTTTCTCAAGAGAGTAGTCAAAACAAAACAGTAAACATTCAAGGACGAGCCTTCATGGGAACGACAGGAATTTGCTTTGCATGGGCGAGAAAAAGTTAGAATTAGAGTGGGTGACAAAGATTCAAGTCGGATCCTGCATGGTGAAACTGTATTTTACTTTTCTGCTTCCACTGAGAATCTGTTCCCGACACTTTCTCATGCTCAGCTCTGCTCAGTTACCTCCCTCCCCTCCCCTCCTCCCCCCTCCCCTCCCCTCCCGTCCTTCTCCCTCCCCCCTTCCCTGCCCTCCTGTCCCTTTCTTTCCCTTCCTCCCGATTCTGCCCGGGTCTGAATCTCTGCCATAAAGTGGGGGTAGGGTATTATGATGACGGGTAGTCATGACGAAATTGACAGTGGAGGGGGTACTTTAATCACATTTAGTACCAACTTTTCAAGAGATATAAGGGGTCATATTCCCAGAGTCGTATCTGAATCTCTTGTGGGTAGGGTACAGATTTCTTTCAAACGAAAGATTCGGGGTGGGGTAGCATCAACCGACCGTAGGGGTAAACAACACATGGCAGGAGCAAGGAGGAAGAGGAGGAGAGAAACGAAGGAGAGAAAGAAGGGAGAAGCAAGGAAAGAAGAATTCTTTTGCTGAGATTTCATATCATCCGTCCTTGAACGTTTCCCCATGTTACACAACGAGTTAGACAACTCTCAAACATGGTTTCCACTTTTTCACATTGCGGAGGTTGTGAAATTTCGGTCGGATTTGCGGGGAAGCGAATTAGATCGCGGTATAAGGCGGATGGTGTGAGGGCGATTAACAAAGAATTCTTATGCTCGTGTTGTCCTCAAACTGATCCCTTTTCTCAGTTGTTGTTGGAGACTTGAAACGCTCTTCAGACGTCAAACGTGTTCATTCGACGTCAGCCGATTCGCATACAGTCATGGGCTGTGGTGCTTCCCGCAAGCAAGTCCAAGAGCCGGAACCTCCTGTCGTTCAGGAGAGAATCCCAGCGCTGCCCGAGGATGGCAATGCAGGGCCAGGGATCAAGCGCACACGATCGAGGGCGAGAAGGGGCAGCGACGCGGCGACGTCCTTCTTTGATATCCCTCCATCCTCTGCGACAGAGCAAATCAACGGAACAGAGACAGCAGACAAGCCTGTCGACCAGCGAGCCTACCTGATGGAGGGGCTGGGCGAGGGAGGAGGAGGCGAGAGCCGAGCTCTTATGGAGGATCTTGCGCTGAACGGAGCACTAGCCTCGCCAAGGCCGCAGAAGGCGGAGCAGGAGGAGGCGGTAGAGGCGAAGCCGCAGAGCCAGTCGTACCTGATGGAGGGGCTGGGCGAGGGAGGAGGAGGCGAGAGCCGAGCTCTTATGGAGGATCTTGCGCTGAACGGAGCACTAGCCTCGCCAAGGCCGCAGAAGGCGGAGCAGGAGGAGGCGGTAGAGGCGAAGCCGCAGAGCCAGTCGTACCTGATGGAGGGGCTGGGCGAGGGAGGAGGAGGCGAGAGCCGAGCTCTGATGGATGATCTTGCGCTGAACGGAGCACTAGCCTCGCCAAGGCCGCAGAAGGCGGAGCAGGAGGAGGCGGTAGAGGCGAAGCCGCAGAGCCAGTCGTACCTGATGGAGGGGCTGGGCGAGGGAGGAGGAGGCGAGAGCCGAGCTCTTATGGAGGATCTTGCGCTGAACGGAGCACTAGCCTCGCCAAGGCCGCAGAAGGCGGAGCAGGAGGGGTAGGAACTTCGTTGGCTGTGAAAGGTCAGAGACAACCGCTCGCTTAAACCGCTCGCTTGCTCGTGCTGGCGATGTGGAAAGGAACAGCAGGGAAGAGAAGGCACGATGCGATACATTGAAGGTGTTTTCGTGTCATCGACTGTGGGAAGGACGTGCACAACAGTCCTGTTCTCGGGATGTAGATAGATAGGGTTTGCTCCCTCTAGCTCTTAATCTTCATATACACAAATTTAACAGCTCCTCCTAGTCTCTACCGCAGCGATTACTTTGCTAGAGAGAAGTGAATTCTACAACACAGGAAGTTGCTTTTCTGCATCGCACTAGTTATCCTCTGCAAGCTCCCCGCTCCTGCTGCGCTCCTCGACCCACCAGCTTCTGTCTCACCCCCCTGAGGCAGAGCACCAGTCAGTCCTCCTCCTCCCTCCCTTCTTGCCTCCCCTACCTCTTCCACACAGACCCCCAGCAAGAATCCTTCGCTTTCTTGCGCTGCTTCTTCTTCTGCACAGACACTGAGGAGGCGTCGGGAGAGGAAGGAACAGGTACCTCCGCAGCTGCTCCATCCCCACACCTCTCCCTCCTTCACCCAGAACCGTGCAGCGAGCTCAGGACGGAGAAGCCGCATCCTCCCGTGAGCCTCTTGCATGCCGGCAGCAACGGGTGCCAGGATGATCCAAACGTCTGGGAAGAGGTTGAGTGGGAAGAGCCGCAAGATAGCAGGAGGAAACGAAGAGCCGGAGAAGGAGGAGGAGGAGGAGGCGGAGGGGAAGGGGGGGGGGGGGGGGGGAGAGAGAGAGAGAGAGATTTAAGCAAGGGAGCAAGTGTTAGAAGAAAGTATGAGCCAACACGAGAGATAGGAAGAGGCTATCAATTTCGATGAGAGCAAGGAAGGTAGAGGTAGGAGGAGGAGAGGGAGAAGGGGAGGGAGGAGGGGAAGAAACTTTTGAGAGAGAAGGGGAGGGAGGAGGGGAAGAAACCTTTGAGAGCGACGAAGGAGATCAGCTGGGAGCTTGAGGGTTGAATGAGATGCATAAGGTGGATGCCATCGACAGTTGAATGGTAGGAAGAGATATCGAAGTGGTCGACCTGAGAAGCTGAGAAACTGTCTGAGAGATCGCACAAGGAGGAGGGAAAGAGGTAGATAGCATTGGTAGGAGGAAGGAGAGGAGGGAGAAGCAGGAAGAAGGAGCAAGGAAGGGAGGAGAGGAAGGGAGGTAGGGACGGGCAGGGTTCTTCACTTTCGCTAATGAACTTCTTGGCTCTCGCCACCGCATCCACCATGCGCTTGACGGTCTGCCATGGAGGGTCAGCGCACTTGGAGGAAGGCGGCAGTCGCTGACCCGGAGGACAGGAAAGCAGCAAGAGCCTTGTGCTGGACTACCGTCTGCGCTGTCAAGCAGGCTGGGGATAGAGATACTCCAGGTGGAGGCGTCAAAGAAACGAGGCTGATCTGAAGGAGAAGTCAGTGATAAGGTGGAGATGGGCGGCTGGAACAGAATGTTGGTGGGACATGATGAAGCGAGGATGGAGGGAAAGCTCGGGATGGGGAGGGAAGGAGAGGAGAAGAGAGGAGAGGAGAGGAGAGGAGAGGAGAGGAGAGGAGAGGAGAGTAGGAACAAGCCGAGGGTCTAAGGTGGGAGAGGACCACCAGCTACAGAGGCTTCAGGCGGCAGCATCAACTTCCTCGCTTCCTCTAGCACGAGATCCACAACAACTTTGCCCAGCAGCCCCCCCAGGAAGACAAGCCTCCTGCCTCAAGGTCAGCAAACCCCCTCCTCCCTTTGGGATTCCACTCTAGCTGAACCTCAGCAAGGGGGAGTCTGCGGTCTTGCTAGAGTTATTCTCCTGCTGGATCTTGACGATGCTGCTGAACCAGACGGGCATCGGCCTTGCCTGCAGCCTTGTGAGCTCGAGTAGAGCGACGAGAAGCTCTCACCGTCTCCTCCTCCTCCTCCTCCTCTTTCACTTTCGCTCCTCCTTGATCCGCTGACTTCCAGCTCATCTGCAGCAGGAGCTGAGAAGGTGCGACAAACTGCCCGCAAACTGCCCGACCTTGGCGTCGGCGATCCACGCAACGATGGCTTTCTTGCCCACTACCTCTCCGCTGTCCTTCTTTCGCCGCAGGAACATCGCCAGAGACTGTCGATGCTCCATGGGGACGAACTTGTCGCTGTCCTTGTCTGGAACCTCCTCTATTATCTTCCTCCTCCTCCTCCTCCTCCTCATCATCATCATCATCATCATCATCATCATCATCACCTGAGAAGATGCAGTTGGTTCCGCATCTCCAGCACAGCACCTTGCAAGGAGGGCATACAAGGCTTGGAGGCAGCCGCGAGCAGGAACCTGGAGGAGAGTGAGATGATCTCGAGAGAAGGACAGCATGGGGAGCGTCAGGGGGTGACTAGGGCGAGGGGGGCAGGAGGGGCAGGATGCGGAAGGAGTGGAGGAGAGGCTGACCTGGGAGTTTGTTCTGAGACGCAAGGGAGGGTCTCCCTCGCTTGCGCTTTGGGACGATGGGGGAGCTGGAGCTGTCGCCGTCCCTCGCGTCGGTTGAAGGGGTCAGACGCCTGTAGAGCATGCAGATGCTGTCGGAGAAGTCTGTGGGCTTTCCTTCGTCCTTGTCATGCACGAGGCTCAGGACGAGCTTGAGGGACTGACAGCCAGCAGTCACTTGACTTGACTTGACCCAACGGCTGCTGTACCTGAAGCATCACGCTTCCTCGCACTCGCTTCCCGTAGTGCCTAAGGTAAACCTCCCGGTTGAGTCTCGTCCAGAACAATCTCTCCTCCTGCTCTCCTGCTCCTTCTCGTCACGTCAACCACCACAAGTCTGCAAACACCTTTCTCCAGCAACTCGAACGTCTCTTCGGCCCCCTGTCTCACCCTCCCGGCCTCAACTTCCTCGTTCCAGAATCGTTGAACAGCCTGCCCGTCCTCGTCACATCCCTTACCGCCCCCGCCCCTCCTCCATCTCCTCCTCACCTTTCCTAACCCGGAGCAGTTCATCTGAGCATCCAACTGGCTCGCCCTCCACACCGGGTCATCCTCGGAGAGCCACTCGAGGGGCACGCGCTGGGTAGACGCTGAGGACAACAGACACAAAAGGAACTTTGGCAACCTTGACCCCCAAGGGAGGCATGGAGGCCGATCGAGAGCTGCCATGTCCCGTCTTGTCCCCCTGCTGCAGCCTCACCCCTGCATCCACCTCAAGCTCACCTGCGGGGGGTCAGCGGCACAAGGACTGGCTCCTACTCCCCATACCCATCGGCAGGTGGGGGAACGACAGGCTGGCGGGCAGCTGCTGGGGGTGGTAGGGAGGATTCATAGCTTGAGACTGATGCTGCATATAAAGTGAAATCAGGAGGAGAGAGGAAAGAAAGTCAGCGATAGGCCGCGAGAAGGGGAAGGGATGTTGTATCCAGAAACAGATCAGGGCACAATATAGGCAGTGGGAAGGGGGAGAGGGCAGGAGAGGGCGGGAGAGGGCAGTACCTGCAGGACAGCTCCTAGCGATGAACTGAAGGCTCCTGGCAGTCATTGTCATGGCTCGGGTGCAATCTAGAGCAAGGACCTGAGAAGACGTGAGAAAGCCGTCCCTGCTCCTGTAGCCGGAGCTGGTCATCATTCCGTCCCATGGGTGGTGGAGTAGGATGGAAGGTTTGAACAGGAGGATGGGCACCTGTAGGAGGTATCAGGAAGTTTCTCTGCTGCACTGAAGGTCAGACCGGTACGGAACATATCCTGCGACAGCCACGTGGGCGAGGAGAAGCCGGTCATGGAGTTGAGGAGCCCCGACGACGACACGGTCTGCTGCTGCTGCTCGTAGAGGATATTGATGACGTTGTTGGGGTTGGCAGGCCGAGGCTCATTCCTGTTGCGATCTTGTTCGCCCTTGTCATCATTGGGGTATGGAAACATGTCCAAAAGGTCGAGTCGAGTCAAGCTCTCGAGTCTAGCCGTGGCTTCCTTTCAGCCCATGGGAACCTGAGCACTACCCCCACAGAATCATCAAGATCAGCGCCATGCACATGCCATGCTCCCTTGGTCATCTCCTTGCGATCGACACAGACACATGTATGTGTACGGTCGTCGTTGCTCAAACCAGTATCGCAACCCTTGCGGTCCAATCGCCTGACAGAGACTATCAGAAGGGTCATGAGGAACAACAAGCTGTGAATATGAAATTGCGCAAGCTTGGAGCTCGCGCAATCTAGAAGAGTTCAAACAACAAATGTAGATGATCACTCCTGATACGAGACAAGACGCCACGTGTGGCTGAGCGGCACGAGGCCGAAGAAGCTCTATGACAGCATGGCAAGAAGAATGTGGTGACAGCGGAGTGGTTACGGCATGCTGGAAAGAAATGGACAAGAAGGTTGTCGACAGGAGTATGAGACTGTCTTTCATCGGACATAACGAGAAAACGAACAAACGAGGTGAGGACTCTTTGAGGACGCGTCGAGAGAAGCCAAACAGCCAGCACAAGGCCATGATTCCAGACTCGTACACAAGGCAGCAGAATGACAGGTTGAGGAGCAGCCAAAAAATGAGAGCGTTGAGGCGTAAGTGTTCAACAGTTTGCAAATGGGCTAGAGCGACAAGGAGGCAAAAGTAGGAGCCATAAAAAAGTAAGAGGCGGGGGCAGGCGGCACGAGGAATGGAGTAGATCGACCGGGAAAAAGCTGACGAGGCAGGTAACGAGACAGATAGAGATGACGGAGGCGGAGGCGGAGGCGGAGGCGGAGGCGGAGGCGGATGATGATGATGATGAGGAGGAGGAGGAGGAGAATGGCGCGGCGAGAGAGCACAAGCGAAGGGAGCAGACGGCAGGGAGGCAAGCAAGAATCCAGACTCCCCGGATGCCATGGGACGAACCGAGGACAAGGTCCAAAAGGCTTGAAAAAAGGGGGTACATAAGGGGGAATGAGGGGGGTGGGGTGTATAGAATTTATGACTTAAGTTCGAAGAGTTCTAATTTTGCAACGAATCGCTGAGATTTTTTTTTCATAATCCGATCACGGGAGTGAGTCCTTCCACGGAGGGTCGGAAGACCGGGGGGGTGGGGGTACTGATAGTCAAATCTGGGGGTAGAGCTGTAGATATAACGTGACGAAGGTGGAGAGCATGAACGTGGGCAGTGATACCACCCCTTTCAACGAGAACATATGAAAGGAAGGGGTAGTCAGATTTTCTGTTACACCCAAAAACAAACCTCATCGCAGCGAAGATTCGAGAAGTGCTGGAACAGAACAAAAAACAAATCTTTTAAATGTAAAATATTATAAAGGGCCATCTCAAGATGCCATGTGACTTGATCACGTTACTATCCTGCGTCCCTGACCCTTTCAGGTGGTAAAGCTGAGGCGGGTCGAGTAAAGAAGTCCTTTCTGCTGCCCTGACATGTCGACATGCTAGCGAGCCAAGAGCTTATGGCCGATTTACTGCCCTCCGAGCTTCTTTTTCACGAGTCTGCCTCGGCGGCCGGGCCGGGGGCCGGCAAGGTCCACTGGAAGCGGCGGCGGCTGCCGGCCCGCCCGCCCGACGTCGCTCAGTTTCAGTGAACAAGCTTGATCAAGCCTGCTGAGTAACTTTCAGAGACACCGGTCACGGATGACTTTGACACAGTGCCGCATTCGAGTCATAAACATTCCTCCAAACAGATTTTGAACTAAAAGGATTTCAGGCTGTTGGGCAGGAGCAGGTTGCAGTGGGGTGCAGGCAAGAAAGGATCCTCTTGAAAACTCCTTCCACTCGCCTGAAAGTCATCTTAGCACAGCCTATAGGACTGCCCAGCGAATGATGATGGGAGGGAGGATGCACCATTGGAGTAAGCATGCAGATGATGTGTAGTACAGTGTGTAGTAGGTGGCACAGCAGGGAAGGAGATTGTGGCGCTCAGAGAGTTGGGAGAGGAATGGAGAGCAGAGGGTGTGTGGGAGGAGATGGGTGGAAGGCTCCTTGGGAAACGGCAGGACCAATGGAGGGAGGGAAGGCAGAAGAAAGGAGAGCAAGAAGGTGGAGCAACGGAACATGGGGTGGAGAGGCTCAGGACTTACTTCTGGACGTCGGCGCTCTCACAGCTGACCACCTGGTTGACAACATCGACAGTGACCTCCCAGCCATCGACTTCCATCCCCAGCATCGAGCTATCACTCAGTTTCGACTTCTGATCCACCACCTGCACAGCTCCGTAGCGCTCCTCCAGCATGGTCTTGACGATGGCGACCATCTCGTTCTCGCAATTCTCTTCCTTGATCATGGCCTTGTTGGTCGTTGGGTTGCTCAGAGTCTGTACGGGTTCGTCAGCAGCGTCGAGCACTCCCAACAAGAATGTCTGACCTGAAGGACGACGCTGAGGACAGAGTCGGCCACGAGGTCGTTGACGGGGTTGGACGCCCACTCGAGTTGGATCATGTTGATGGCCGTCTGCGGTTCATAGATGAGGAGGAACGGGAGCAAGAAGTAAGAGGAGCACCTTCCGGACTGTCACAGCATCGAGGATTCTGATGGGGAACTCTTTCTCCTTGAAGTGAAGGATTTTTTTCTTCTCCTTGCCTTCCTTCCCAGTGCCCCCGGCTGCCTCTTGGCCCTTCACTGAGCCATCCGCCGAGAAGTTGTCAACATGCATCATCTCCTTGTCCGTCTTGATCTGAAGGAAGGGAGAGTCAGGTCGAGCACACAGGGCACAGCAGCTCACCTCTACTATCGAGTCGAAGAGCTTCGACAGGTGGAACCGGAGCACGTCCCATGGCTGGTGGAAGGGGATGCTCTGCCTCTGGATCAGGTGGGAGACCTCTAACCCAGCGTGGGCTCCCATCTCGTCCACTCCGACTATGGTCAGCTGGAAATTCTTGTGAAGCACTACACCGTGCAGGCTTCCTCCTGTCTTGGGTCTCTCGACAGCCAAAGATCCCACAACCTTGGCGACTTTGCTCTCGTGGAAGGTCAAGGTGACATTCTCGGTGTTCTGAGGAGACCAGACTCCTACACCCATGTGCTCATACTTGGACACCAGCTGCTTCTTCAAAGACGCCATCATGTTCGCCTCCCCGTGCACCAGGACGATGTGGGAGGGTCGGAGCTCGTCGATGAATTGAGAAGTCTGGATGAAATCCGCATGGGCTGAGAAGGAGATGTAGTGAACCCTGATCTTCAGGGGCACCTCCTTACCATCCTGCAGTGTGTGTGTAGCGGGTTGAGCGTCAAGCAGTTCCTTGGCCAGGGTGTTCTGTACACAATACCCTGTGATGACAACTGAGTTGTGACGGTATTCACACCATCTGCAGCTCAAGTGTCAACGGCATCTAGGCCAAGTACAAGGATCATTACCTGTCAAAGAGATCTCGGGATGGCCCGTTCTGAAGCATTCCAGGAGAGGCCATAACAACGCATGGACAGTTGTCTTGGAACTCCGCCATCGTCGTCATGTAGCGGATGTGACGAAACTCGAAGGGATTCTCGATATCGTTGAGATGACGGATGCGATTGTTCATCTGATTGATGTAAGTCTGATAAGAAGCAATACATCTTTTGGCCATCCCCGACAGGCATATGATGGGATATCTGTGCAGTTCTGGATTTTTCCTCCAATACTCGTCGAGGAGCAGCAGAAGTTCCTGCGCCCTTCCTATCGCAAAGACGGGAAGCAGGACTCTCCCTCCCAGCTGCAGCGTGCTGACAACCGCCTCAAGAAATCGTTTCTCTCTTGATCGCCGAGGTTCGTGGGTCTGAACACCATAGGTCGACTCCACCACAAGCACGTGCACCTGGACTGAAGGCATCTCAGCAGCCATCAAGTGCCTATCCTCCTGACGAGAGTAGTCTCCTGTGTAGAGCAGACGTACTCCTGCTATCTGGACAATGAACATGCAAGCGCCAAGCACATGCCCAGCATTGTAGCACCAGAACTTGACGCCCTCCACCTCCACCTCCTGATGGTAGTCAATGCAGATGATCTTGTTTACAGTCTCTTGAATATCTTTCTCTGTGTACAAACTTCCTCCATACTGCTCTGATATTCCAGAAACTTTGATGAAGTCTGACCATACCAACTTGCAGATTGCAAGAGTGGGGTAGGTCATGTATACCTTGCCCTTGAATGTTGTTTTGGTCAGGAAATATGGCACGGATGCGGCATGGTCAACGTGAAAATGAGTGACAAGGAGAAGATCGATGGATTCAGCATCAACTTCGTCGAAGAATGGAAGTGATTCTTCTCCTCGATAGCCTGGATGCGCCCCGCAATCGAACATGATGGTTTTCCCCTTGAATTTCAGCAAGCAACACGACCTCCCAACTTCGTTCCCTGCACCAAGAGGGATGAATTCAAGCGTTTCATCGCCTTGGAAAGGAAAGCTTCTCTTCGCCGATCCTGGCCCCAACGTAATGTGCGGTTCCATCTTCACCCTCTCCCTCCTCTCAACCCGCTTTTAGCTGACCTGCCGGTTCCTCACGTACCCTCCAGCAGTGTTTCAACCGACTTACTTCACAGCTCTGCTGCCCTCAGCATGCTTCATCGTCATCATTCTCATACTTCTCCTCTCCTCTCCCCTCCCCTCTCTCGTCTCTACTCCGTCATCGTCAGACCTGAGCCGCGCATGTCAGCTCCTTGGACTGCTGCGACCACCGGTACTCTTCACATGCGTAACTTGGGGTCATAGACATAGGGGGTGAAATCATCAGTGAGTGGGCGCCGGCCCTGGATTAAACCTCCGATAGACCGGGCCGAGCAACCCGACTCGGCACCGTGCCACCAGCTATACAAACTTCAGCTTGCCTCTAAGAACGGGTCCTTTTCCCTGTAAGGACCCCCTTGTTAAGCCTTACGCCCCTTCTGGACAACACCGGGCCCTCTTTCCACCTTGTGCTACCCTCCGACCCCGCCGGGCCCGGTGACAAACTCCGCCACCCCTACCCCCTTTAGATTCGGGTACCCCTACCCCGTCAATTACAACCATCGACTGTGACTGACCCCTTCTCTCACCTAGACAAAATAGAGCTGACCACCCGTTTCAAAGGGGTTTATATTGTTTCAGTACCGTACCCATGCCTCCCAAGTCCGCCATGTCGAGTAAAGTCCCGGGCTTCTCCTAGTACCCCTCCCCATGTGCTTCAACCACCGGTAATCTCTGAATCTTGTGCACCCCCACCCCTGTGGCACGTACATTTCGAACCACACCCCTATGTGGACTATCACCCCACCCCTATGTGTAGTGTACCATACCCGTCACTTTCGACAAACTCTCACCCCACCTTCAACAACTACTACTACCTACTACAACAAAATCCATCACCCGCCTCATCGTTATCTGGGTGAAACCCCGAGAAGGAAATTGCACAAAGGGTACAAGTATTGGGTGATGTTTTCATAATTTCAAAAATACTTGTATTATATTTTGTATATGCTAAATTTGTAAGAACACATTTAGTGAATCTGGATAAATCTCGAAAATATTTGGTTTCCTACAACCCCCTCTGATATTGAATCCCCGGGCCCCAAGATCACCCTCAGATCATCTATCACCCTGAAAATGTTGGTGGAATGGGTGGGTACTAAAGTTTCTTTCTTTGTTTTTTTTATTTCGGGGGCTGCAGGCGGGCGGATCGCTATTATGGCAGGAAGGTGTAACGCTACTGCCGCCATGGCAGCAGTAACAAGCACATTTGAAGCTTGTTCCTCCCTTCCTGCTTGTTATTCTATGCCTACCTCTGACTTGCTGCTCTTATCATGATTGCTCATGTCCGGCCCCGCAGCCATGCCGAAGTTACGCCTCTTGTTTGAAGGGCTGTTTGATACCTTGAGGGTCGTAGTGGTAGAATGCAAAAGACGATCTTTGAGACGCCGGGCTTTTATTGAGTTGATAGTGCGTAACAACATCAGCTCATCATGCTGTTGATAGATTGCTCCCCCCATTTTTGTGTATGGAGGGCTCAACACGCCTATCCAGGCAGCTTGTACTTATCAGTGTTGCATGAGGGCAGCTATTGTTTGTCATGTTGGTGATGCCCTGCATACATGAGAGCATTTGATGGCAAAAACCTTATTGCATTATCTAACTTCAGTATATTGACTGCTTGATTTTTGCTAAAGTCATGCACGGGTGGTTAGTTTGGCTGACGACGGCCCATTGATTGAGGAATAAGGGTCAGTACGAAAGGTATATGATATTGCTCCGTTGGTAATCGATATGAGATCTACAGCAATGCAGGGAGTCAAGCCGGTTGGAATTAAACGATCTTATTTTAGCAAATAATTCAGAAACCAGATGCAATCTCCAAATCTATACAGGACCGCAATCATTTTTACAAAGAATTTCTGGAAATCAACATGCATGCTTTTATCTCTGAATGGCTACACCTGGAGTATCTGATATAGGTCGTGAAAGTTCAGATATAAGCAATATGTCGTGGAGATCTGCTGATGAAAGCAGCCCCAACGGGAAGGATGGGAAACTAAAAACGGAGGCTGCAGGAAGCAAGGCTGAAACAGAAACTCATGAAACCCTGGCGATGAAGCTGCAAAATGCAAGCAATTCAGGAAAAGATAGTGATTTCAAGATATTCCCAAGGCGAAAAGGGGGACAACAAAAGAAAAACAACGACAGTGCACCAGTGGTTATCACCGCAGAGGTACATTTTATTTGAGCAACTGTGTTCCCATGACATGCTAGCAGTTGCTCGAGACTTGTTTCGAGATGCCACTTGTCGCAGCAGCGAACAAATTGGGAATTTGTGCGACGGCTCTGAAAAAAGGTGTCTTTCCTATATGAATTTGTGCATGATTTGATCCCTGTTACAGTTTGCCGCAAACTAGGCATCCACAAATGGTGAATGCTCAGAAAAGAGAGAACCCCTTTCCAGCGGTGACCTTTTGCGTCAGGCCTTATAAGGAAATGAAGCCAAGCCTTTCTCTTTGCCGAAATCAGGTCGAGTGGTACAAAGGTTGTGTTTCTGTTTCTTATTCTCTCAAAAGGGATTGGCTTGGGATTCCTCTGGAAAATTTGTAAACAATCCGATTCCAGAAGCAGGTTCCAGTAACCTTTGCAAGGTGATTCATCAAAGTTTTGTTTGCAACGGAATTGATTTTTTGACTGTAGTCGGATCTTCAAGGAGCAAAGACCATGACCATAGGCAGTTTGACCAGTCCGGAAAATCGAAAGTTCGAGGGCAGCAGTTCGAAACTACTGTCTAATGGCGATTCGCGTAATGTCGCATCGCACGACAATTTTGCAAGTGTGTCGTCGAAAGAATTTTTGGTGAGACCACTGTTTCTTTTGCCTTAATCATCCTTGTCTTGCTTTCTTTGGAATATCTACTCATTCTTGTTTCGTGCTGTCTTCAATTATTGTAATGCCGTTGTTTTAGTCATCCAAAACCTCACGGAGCGATGGAGCCGATCTTCTTTCATCTTTGAGACTACTTGTGTCGAACAATAGCGCTTCAGATTCACAATCTCAATCCACCTTGCAACCAATTGAGGTTTGAACGCTACTCTTTACTTGAATGGGTCATGAATCCGATGCAGGGGCAAAACTCTCACACAAAACAAAGCCATATGCCTAGTTTATCAAGTGCAGCTGGGAGTTCTCCGTCAAAAAATGGTTCAAGAACTTTGAAGATTGAAGGTCGTGGATAATGCTTGTTTTACATCGTCTGCTACATCTAACTTTGATGTTTTGAAAGAAGGCGGAGATCAATCGAAGGATGAGAAAAGCTCACATGACGACTACACAGTTTTCCCCAGAAGACGCAATGGAAGAAATCCTCGAGTGGGAGAAAGGGCCCCGGTCGTCGTGACGGAGGAGAAATTAAAGCAGTGCTTCGATCTTCCTCTACACGTGGCTTCCAAAAAAATGGGGATATGCATTACTGCAATCAAGAAAGTTTGCAGGAAGCTTGGTATCCACAAATGGCCTTACAGGTGACTCATGCTCTCTTTTTTTCGTTAGCTGCTGTTGACAATGATTTGTTTGAAAGGGACCTAAAAGAGCGAAAAAATGCGGCAGGAAAATCACTATCGGAAGGAGGTTTCTCAAACATGGGTGCATTGACAATATCTTCGGAAGGTCCAAGTGTTCCTTTGGAGACATTGAGTGAAGCAAGCGAGTACGCAAGGCTTCGAGGAGGAGCTGCCGGGGAAGAATCAGACTCAAAGGATTCCGATCCTCAAGAAGCTCAAAGTGACCAGGACAGCAAGTTGAATACGTTGTGCATCGCAGCCTTGGAACTGTCGCAATCGGATACCAAACAGGGAGGGCAGCGAAGGTAGCATGTGATGCGTTGCTTCCTGCTCGTATTGACGCGATGTATCAGAGTCGTGAAATCTGAAAGATCACAGGGAAAGAGCAACTTCAAGCAGACTGTCGCCAACACTCAACGCCACCGCGAAACCTCGGGCAAAGCCAGTGCAGGCGATGATCGTGCGAATGAGGGAAGCAGCAGCAGCAGCAGGAATGTCGCTATTGCATCTTCAGACAGAAACTCTGAGAGGATTGGTAAGGGAGAAAAGATGAGTTGTGTTCTTGTCTGATTTTTCGGTTCGGACAGAGGTTTCAAAACTTCTTGGATGAAGCGTTGAAGTCCACAGTTCGAAATAACACCTTGCTGGTACATCTACACATGCATCTTTACATATTTATTTGTCCATATTCCCCCTTGTCGTGAAACACTAGAATTAATCGTGCAATGTAACAATTACCTCGCATACTGGATATCTCCGTTAAAATAAATGAATTACAAGAAAAAGAACACTTGGGTTAAAAAAATAAAAGAATTACAGCAAACAAAACAGATTGCTGTCAGCTGATACGTCTAGGTACAGGTATGCTGTAGTCTCCTACACCTCACTCAAAAACTTCAACCTTGTTTCCTTGGCCACAAATTTCATCCTCTGCCATAGCAGCCAACCACCGAACAAGCAGCTGGCAATGAACATAACGAGCAACAAGATTGAGCTCGTCTTCTCCTCTTTCCACTCACGTTCTATCTCCATCCTCAACACTGGAATACTTACTATGCTCCAACATATCCACAGCAAGGCTGCCAGCCCGAGCCCCAGCATCACAGCTTCTCCGCTCGCCCCGGCGATACGCGGCTTCAGCAAGCGGGTAGCATCCCAAGACGTCTTCACCGCAACATGGTAGACAGCTCCTCCTGCCGTTCTCCATGCTCTGCTCCACTTTCCGACTCGTCGCTCCACTTCCTCTCGTCTCAGTGGCCCCACCCTGGCGCCATTCTCCAGCCGCATCCAGTACCCATCTGCCATGTCACCCCCCTCAGACGCATTATGCATGCCCGCCCCACCGGGGCCCGGCGGGCTTCGGAGTCAGTCGGACTGACTTCAGTAACCCTCGCGGCAGCAGGTTAGCCATATTTCGCACGTGCAGTGAGGGCACGTGAAGAAGACCCCTACCTAACACCTCATCCACCGGTGAACTTGTTTGCTCTGATCTATGAAAAGGGGTGGGTACTTTGATTACCCTACCTAGTCTTTGATATACCCTGGACAGGGATTCTCTTCTTCACCAGCTCCCCTCCCTCCCCTCCCTCTGTCCTCGTTTCCTCCTCCCCCTCCCACCCTCTTCCTCCTGTATCTCCCACCCTCCCTCCCTCCCTACTTTCCTTGCCTCCCTACCTACCCTCCTCTTCCTCCCTCCCTCCCTACCTCCGCTACTTCTCGCCCTTCCTCTCTCTCGATCATACTCTCCCTTCCTCTCTCGCTCTCCTCCTTCTCTTCCTTGTTCTCTACCTCCATCTGTCTATTATCCTCACCGCCAGTCTGATCTTCGAGGCGCCGTCGGGCCCTCCCCCTTCTTCCTCGTTGCTGGCATGACGGTCGGCATGGAGGCCGATGAGCAGCATGTCCAGATCTCGCTCACGACGCAGCTCCCGCCTCCTCTTGTGGTGTCCGACCTGCCCCTGGCTGTTCCTGCGCGTCTTACTCGCCTCGGCCTGTCGGAGGTTGTGAACCATCTCCTGGAGCACGACGAGCCGCGTGCCTTTGACTTCCTCATCGATGGCGAGCTGCTCCGCTCATCGTTAGAGGAGCACCTGCGCAGCAAGGGGCTCTCCCTTGAAGAGGTCGTCATTGTGGAGTACTTCCTGGTCCCAAAGAAACCAGAGCACACGGAAGATAAGCCGCACGAGGATTGGGTAGCCGGCATCGCCATCTCTTCCTCCTCCAGCGTTCTTACCGCCTCCTACGACAAGACAGGACGGATATGGGAGGAAGGCGCTGACGGGCATGCAGCGGTCACGCTCCTTGGGCACGAGGACAGCGCGACATGCTGCACGTGGGTGGAGGAACAAGGGGAGGGGAGCACTCGATTCGCCATCACCGGCAGCAAAGATTACTCCCTGCTAGCCTTCGCCGTCCCCAAGGGCACGGGCGGGGGGCAGAGCATGCAGCCTTGCTTCCGCTTCAGAGGGCACGAGGGGGCCGTCCAGGCGGTCGCCTGCAGAGACTCGTTGCTGTGCAGCGCGTCCTGGGACAAGACGATCAAGATCTGGCCGATGCCGACGGAGAAGGAGCTGGAGGAGCTGGCGGGGAACTCAGGGGAGGCGATCAGCCAGACCGGGAAGAGAAGCAAGGGAGAGGAGGGGAAGCAGGCGGTGAACATGAAGGACCGGGGGTGTCTGAGCACGTTGGTGGGGCACACGCAGGCAGTGACAGGGGTGGAGGTGGGAGGGAGACAGGAGATCGTGTCGGGAGGATGGGACCACACGGTCAAGTCATGGGATGCTGAGAAGCAGCAGTGCCTGACCAACTTGACCTCCAACTCAGCCGTCAATGGCGTCGCCATCTCCCTCTCCGGCCTCTTTGCCTCCGCCCACGCCGATCGCGCCGTCCGCGTCTGGGACCCTCGAGCTGGGGCTCTGGTGAGGAAGTCGCTGGCGTCGCACAAGGGATGGGTGAACGCAGGTTAGCTTTCTACCTGCAAACCCTCCTCTCCCTTCCTCCTCTCCCTCCCTCCTCCCTCCTCTCATCCCGCCATGTTTTGGGGGTCATCAGCTTTGAGTCGCGTCTTGCCATACGCGCACTCATCGTTCCAGGCCCCAAGATGAAGCTCTCTCTGAGAGGAGGTCTGAACAACCTTGTCTGGCTAAAACAATTGTTGAGGCCTCTATGGCCCAGCGATCACCAAAGCCAGATAAATCTAATCCTCCTCCTCCTCCTCTTCTTCCTCCTCCTCCTCCTCCGAACTGCTGTGTGCCTGTTCACCTGAAATGTTCTGTTTGCAGTCAGCTGGAGTCCGAGCTCGGAGCATCATCTTGTCTCCTGCTCTCATGATCACACCATCAAGCTCTGGGACTTTCGCTCTTCTGTCCCTCTTCACACCATCGCCGCTCATGACGGGAAGGCGCTCTGCGTGAGCTGGGGCAGTGACGGCTTCATCTATAGCGGCGGAAGTGACTGCAAAGTCTCGCGCTACTCCTGCCCTGCCGCTCTGGCGTGAGCTGACGTGTACATACTTGTAGAATGTTTGGGAAAGAGGAGGAGCGGGGGGGGGGGGGGGGGGGAGGGGAGGGAGAGAGGATTGCTTGAATAAAGATTCTTTATGTTCAATCAATCAATACCATCAATATCACATGCTTGTCTCCTCATCGAAGATAGCTTCTGTACATGTACCCGACCCCTCCTCCTCCTCGTCCTGCTCCGTCCTGCCCCCGTCCTGCCCCCCCTTCTCCTCCTCCTCCTCCCTGCCCCGTATTGCGCCCTCCCATCATGTCAAAGTTTGCTTCACCCGCTGCTCGTCGTCTCCTCATCTCCTCCACGTTTCTCAGTCGCTCGTCTTGCTTCATGTCCGTGTGCGAGCTGACGGCAGCGGCCATCTCGTCCCTCCTCCCCTCCCTCCACCCAATCTGCTTCCCAACCGCATCGCCCCCGTAAGGATCCATCGGGCCGCGCCACGAGTGGGAGAAGGAGGGCTGGGGCTCTCGCTCAGTCCACTCGGGGAGGGGAGGACGCGACGAGTGGGACATCAACAGGTCCGCATGCAGCGGCATGCCATGGAAGCGACTGTACTCCTCGTACACCGTCCGCACGAACTGCCAAATGCCACGGTCAGAGACTGCTGGCTGATGCCAAAGAAGCTGCGTGAAGGGATAGTGGATGGTAGACATTGCAGGGAGGAGGAAGCAGGGGGGAGGGGAGAGGAGAGAGGGGAGAGGAGGAGCAGACCTTGAATGCGTTTCTCTGCGCCTCGTTGTTGGGATCGTTCTCCACTTTCCCTGCTCCACTGTCAGAGCTTGCAGCGACTTCACGGTTCGCACCTGCGACGCAATGCAGGACAATCCGAAACGCCTTGCCCACCTCCATCACATGCGGGAGGCGCCGGGCGGCAACGAGGAGCAGCTTCTCCCCAGCTGACTGTAGAGCTCTGAGTTGAGCAGGAGGACAGTGACAAGTTCCCACCTGCAGCCGAGCACCAGCAGACTCGCTCTGTGCGATCTCAAAGTTGAGCCGCTCGCGCTGACAAGAATTTTCAAGAGTGGCACGAAGAGTGGAGAGGCGAATGGAGAAGGAGGAGGAGATTGGAAGGGATGAGGAACAGGGGAACGAGCACAGGGGGATGGGAGGAGCGGGAAAGGGTCGTCCACCAGTACCTCAGTGATGAGCGAGACGTTGTAGGCTCGCAGGTTCTCGTTGTCCTGCATCAGGTCCCTCAACTCATCCTCGAAGTTGAGGTTGTAATGAGCTCCTGCTCACAGTCACTCGCGTTGTCGAGCAGATACGACGAGAAGAAGCGAGCGAGCGACAGAGAGGAAGAGACAGAGACAGAGAGGAAGGGAAGGGGGGAGGGAGGGAGAGGAGGATACGAAAACAAGAGGAGAAGGAAAGAACCTGAGGAGGGCATGAAGCTCTTGTCTCCACCAGCGGCGAACATCTCGTAAACTCCCATAGGAGCTGCCAGGGGATACTGACTACCTCGGCTCATGCTCGGCTCTAGTCCAGACGGTCCGCAGGCGAGGTGAGGGAACGCGAAGGGGTCGACGGAGCCCTGGAAGGGCATCGCCCCGTGCATGCTGCCATGCGCGTGATGCTCCGGCAGCATCCCCCCCGCGGGCTCATGCATGAAGTGCCGCATCCCCCACCTCTCCTCCTCCATCGTGTACCCGAACTTGCCCAGCAGACCACCAGGGCTATGCATCATCCCCATGTGCCCCCATGGAGGCCCCGCGTACTCCAACATGCCGTGCGAGGCCAGCTGGGGAGGCAGCTGGGAAGGGCTCGCTTGGGGCGGGCCAAGCTGAAGGCAAGCTCGGGTAGGTACAAAGTCGTCGCTGACCCCCACGGCCTCCATCGGCGTCGCCTCTAGGTCGTCGTAGGATCGCTTCATGGCCCGAGGCCTCCCGGGCCCAGCCGGTCGGGAGGGTCGCCGGACGGCATCCCACTCAACGCGGAAGTCGTTGACTCGCTTCTTGATCCTCTCGATGCGCTCCTTGCTCACGCCGATGCTGCTCATGATTCCCTCGCAGATCCTCGCGTCCTGTGCAACGTTGGCTGTGTCCCGCCAACGCGCTCGTCGGAAGCCGTAGCCTGGGTTGCCGGGCTTGGCTCGGACGGCAGGCACGCGCCTGCTCTGCTCCTTCTCGTACATCTCGTACCCGAGCTTGTTGAACTGGAGGCGCATGAGGCCGTTCTTGCCTGCTCTGACTATCACAACAACAGCCCGGTAGCTTCTCAATGCTCACCCGTGTTGGCGAACTCCGGGAAAAGTTCAGCGAAGAGATGAAAGACTGAGAGCTTGTAGTCCACTGCATCCTCCTGAAGAGAAGGAGTGAGGAATTTTCCAAGCTCAGGAGAGCTCGAGGAGCCTAAAGTTGATAGATCAGCTCCTGGGTCAACGAACCTGAGGCAAGATATCCTCGTTGTCGTCTGAGAGTTTGGTACACGCTTGAAAGAAGGCTCTTGCCACCTGGACTGCTCTGCCCTCAGACTTGCCATGCTGAGGCATCACTCCTCCTCTCTTTAAGACTTGTGATTGTATGATTGAAGTTACTCCGACTTCGACGAGCAAAGCAAGAGATGCAGTAACGAAGAGCAACAGCAACTATCACTTCAAACTAGCAGCTCTTCCGCTTCAAACTTTGATCGCAGACTGGAAGTAGAGCATCTCCCGGTGTCCCCAGTCACCAGATGCGCCTGCATCTCTCCTACGTTCTTCCTCCTCGGTACCCCAAAAGATCATCAAGGATCTCAGGAGCACCAAAGACAAGGAAAGTTCCCGACTTCATCGAAACCAACCTGGAAGCCCATGCTGGCTGACCCTTGAACAAGCGTTCAGATCACCCAACCTCTCTGATCATGGTGGAACAATACATCCTGAAAGACGAAAAAATCAGTGTGGAAGAATAGAATCGACGCGAGAATGCATGACGAAGGGCAATCGTCTTGTAAGTTAACTAGTGACTAACAGAGTGCTAGGTTAGACTGAAGATAACTAGTGACTAACGGCGTATTGGAGCAGGATACTGGGTCTCATTCTCGTAGCCTTACAAGAACAGGAGGAAAAACACTGTCTCAAAAGTTTATACGCGGGAGAAGGATGGAAGGACAGAGAAAAGGATGATCTTTGACGACTCTTGAACAGTTCCACACAGAATCGACAAGCATCAATACAGGTGATGAGGGTGGAATCAGGGAGGTCGAAATCAACAGCTTGCTATTAGGAACATTTGAGAGGAGGTCTCTGCAAGTTCTCTGTGATCTGTGAAACTGAGATCGGTAAAGATCGAATTCCGAACGTGCACATTCGACAGGGTACTGTACACAGAACAAAGAGCACGCGTAAAGAAAACACAACTGTGAGCAGAAACGGTGTGAGAGGAGTGAGAGGAAAAGGAAAAGGTAGGCTCAGAGGAAGAGATCGAGATCCAAGACGAGCATGTGTAAGGCGACCGAGGACAGAATTGGGATGTAGCGACATTGTACCATTGCGATGCCGACAAAGTAACGATTGTAACGGCATGACGCAAAGCGTAGGGTGGGGTACACATATCCAATTTCGAATCAGGGTGGGGTACAAAATGGAGGCGGTGGTCCATAAAACTATATTAAAATAACTCCATAGTAGTCAAGATTCTGCAAACAAGCTATAAATCACCTAAAATAGTTCAGATTCGGGTTAAATTGTGAAAGAAATCACTAGAGTTCGTTTACAACTGTTTTAAAATTCGTTACAAATAAGGAAGGTGGTAGTCCAATGACCTCAGCACGAGGAGGTGGTCTCAGGAGGAGGGTCCAGGTCCCAGTATGGAGTGGGGGTAGGGGAAAGGAAAATGGGCGGTAGGGGTACATATATGGTTATCAGGTGAGGCAAGTGGTCAAAGAGGTGGGGGTAGACGACGGAGAGGGTGAGTGGGTAGGGTGGGGGTACTCACTTTGTACCCTGCAACAGAAAACACGTAGGAGAACTCACAACGTTTGATACAAGTACCGGTGCAAAAGCTCATTTCTAGTGGGTTCAATACTACATGGGGTGGGAGTAATAATTACCGGTGTTCCTGATTCATGAGCATCGGGTAAAGAGGGGGGTAGGGTAATCAGGAATAGATCGATCACCGGTTTGTTTTCTGGGAAAAGAGGGGGTATTAATGATTCATGGAATGGTGCTGGAGGTAACTTTTACGAAGGTATCGAAAGGTCTCGGGCGGAGGGGGTGGGGGTGGGGCTGTGTAAGGACCTTCTTAAATCTGAATGGAAACAAGCTTATCAATTTGAAATATTAAGGATAAAAATGTGGAAGATGTAGAAAATTAGTAAATAATTGTGAAATCCTACTTGCACGGTTCGCACGGCCCGGCCCGGCCCGGACTCCGGGACTCGGAGGCTAACGGATTGAGGCTGCCGCGCCGCGCGCTCCCCGCCGATTGACGGTCCGGCCTTTCCGAAGTTCCGACAGGCCCGGCAGCAGCCGGGTCGCTCCCCTGAGCCGCTCGAGCCTCGCCGTCTGACCGTCGCCGCCGACCATCCGATTTCGGACGCACCGGAGGCCGGCCTCGACTGAGTCACGCGGCGCGACCGCCGCGCCGCGCCAGGCCGAGCCCGCCGGCCACCGCCTCGCCCAGTGACTGAGCCCGGGTTTGCCGTTCTCGCTGTCTTTTCTCTGAGTCTCGCCGTTTGGCCAGTGCGGCTCTCAGTGTCAGGGTCAAGCCTGCCCTCCTCGACTCTCCTGATTGTCCTCGTACTGATTTTTAACTTAACTTTGAGTAAAGGACGCGTGCGAGCCCGGGTAGTGCCGTGAGGAAGTGGTTCAAAGTTACTTGACTTGGCTAGGCTAGCAGTGGGGCTCGGTGGCTGCACGTGCAACAGGAAGGTGAACGAGGCGAACTCGATAAAAGCAAGGGATGAGGACGATGATACTAGCTTGAGCAGCAGGATGTGCGAGGGGATGAGAGAGAGGAGGTGATCGCAGCGCTACAACCTAAGAAGAGGGTTGGGCATGAGAGGAGTGGCAGTAGGACTGCTGATCTTGGGGGGAGCGGAGGCTTGGCAAGGGGCGGGGGGATCATGGTGTTGGAGAAGACAGGCAGGCAGCAGACTCAGCGTCTTCGGAAACAGATGTCTGAAGCCTCAGGGAGTGATCATGGCAGGGGATCGAAATAGACAGCTGAGCACAAAGTTTGCATGGGATCAGGGAGGGGATCCGCTCATGGATGTATTGACTCCCACAGGAGGAGGAGGAGGTAAGGTCCACACGAAAAGGATCTCGAAGCACAAGCTTGATGTCTTCGACCTGAAGGACTACGCTGGTTCCTCTCTCTTTGATCTCTTCGCCCGCCTCGTGTGCGAACTCGATGGAGTTGTGCCCAGGAAGGAAGTTCACGAGAGCTGGGAAAGCGCGAGTATCATCCATGCTGCCTTCCCTCACTCTGTTCAGGTCGTCGACCTGGCAGGAGGCAACACGCTCCTCTCTTGGGCCCTGCTCATCCTCGACGACTCGGGGAGGCGCAACGTGCTGTGTGTCGACAAGTTCAAGTCCAGCGCTGCATGTCGCATTACCGACAAGTTCCTCCAACGCTGGCCCAACTTGGGGTCGAGGTTCCGACACGTCGAGGGAGACCTGGCGGACCTGCGGCCCAGGAGGGACTCGCTGCTGGTTGCAGTGCATGCGTGTGGGGCTCTGACGGACACCATCATGGAGCTCGGGGCAGCTGCGAGGGCGCAGATGGTGCTGGTGCCATGCTGCCACTCCCTGCAGGACAGCTCGAGTACCATGACGTTCCTGCAGCACCCGCGAGGAGAGGAGGCGCTCCCGTTCGTGCGGAGGATGTCGAAGCGTGTGGGGATGGGGGCGGCGATCGACTCGGCGCGGGTTCGCTGCCTGCGGCGGATGGGATACATCGTACGTTGCTGCAAGATATCAGACAGCATTACCCCGCAGAACCGAGTTATCCTCGCGCATATGCGGCAGGAGGAGGCGGAGGAGACCGATGCGTCTCGTTCTACTTTGCCTCCTCTCTGGCCTTTCCAGAAACTTCCAAGAAATGCCTGGTCGTGGTACGCGGGGGATGCAGGCTCAAAACAAGTGAGGAGGGAGGAGGAGGGAGAAATCAGGTCTTACTTTCTAGCAGAAGCTGGAGAGAAAGAATTCGGGCCTACCTGAAAGAGAAGCGGTGAGATGGAGGAGGAGGAGGAGGAGGAGGAGGAGGAGAGAGGATGGGCGGCATCAGAGGAAGCCGAGGGGGTACTGAAGGATGTGAAAGGTAACGAAAGGCGCCCCTCAGCTGTTGCATTGGGGATCAAATCATCGTCGTCAGAGTTTCAAGGAGGTTTTTATGATGCACGAGACAACAAGACGTCAGACTCTTTTTTGCTTTTGCTACCAAAACATCCTCCCGAGCTCCCTCTCGATGGTCTACAAGTCTCTTGGTTCCCTTGGCGTCAAGGTAGGATAGGATGTCTTCTCACGATTACGATGCCAATGTCCATGACGATGACTTTGACTTCTGCCCAGGGAAAGAGAAGTCTCGACGGCCGATACTTCTTTGTCTTTCCTTCTTTGGACTTCAATGATGATCAACAAACAATCCTCAAGGGAATATTCGACATCGTACAACTCTTTGCCGTGGTCGACGTTCGATTAGCCCCGACTTCAAGTGACGCAACGGCTCTCGTGCTCGACGACTCTCTTACCAGGTGGTCGACCTTGTGGAGGGTCTTGCGACGAAGGCAACCAAGGGGAATACTGCAAGTCACCTGCAAGACCTTCCACAAGAGCTGGTGTTTCCCTCCTCCTCCTGCTCCTGCTCCCCCCCTCCCCTCCCTGTTCTTGTCCCTGCTCCTCATGGTGGTGGTGGCGCCGCTCTAGTTCTTGCTCGAGCTCGTGCTTCTCCTTGTGCTAGTGCTCTGCCCCTGATGTTTGATTCTGAGTCTTGTTCAGGAATCCCCTGCTCCACCACTCTCTCGAGGAGATGTTCTGTGAAAGAATCGAGCGTATGATGCAGCAGGAGCTCGGAGAGGAGGAGAGAGTTGAAGTGAGGAGTGAATCCAGCCTTGAATCCTCCTCTTCCCCTCTTTCCTCTTCCTCCCCTTCCTCTCCTCCCATATCCTCTTCTCTGTATCTATGGTGCTGCAGCGGATGTTTAGTTTCCGCTGTTCCCATCGCACCCAATGAGATCAAGTTGTTAGAATGAACCATCGCTCCTTCTTGTCCTCCTTGTCCTCGTCCTCGTCCTCCTTGTTCCCTTGTCTTCCTCCTCGCTATCTTGATCGTCTCTGTGGTGCTCATATCTTCATCTGTGCTGTTCCTTCTCTCGTAGTGGTCATCAATTTAGAGCTGCTGCTCTCTGTGTGATCTTGCAACCTGCTGTGCACCCGCCTGACCTTGTCCTGCTCTTGCGCGTCTTTCTTGCCTGATGACGCATAACACAACTCGACAACTCCCGCAGACAAGGCTGATACCAGGGTTGTCAACCCTCTACAAACACCTCCCACCCCACCCCACCTTCACTCCAGCTGTCGACCAGCTCTCCTTGTAATCTCGACATGTCGATCTTGTCGGCTTGGTAGACAGTCGTATTGTGATGCAGCAGCTTGACATCTGTCACTTCTCCCTCCACGTCCTCCATCATCAGCTGTAAAACTTTCCTGTCGTTGCTCTTTGACAAGTCCAACCAGAACCTACCGGAGACAGGAGCGTCGCTCATCATCACGAACCTGCTCGAGCATCACGTGCTGGCACTCGCTCCCTCCTCTTGCCTCGCCCCGAGCCTTCGCTGCAGGTTCAGCCTCGATCGCTCCGAGAACGCCTTGTTGCACAGCCACAGGTTGCGCCGGTCTATGATGCGCGAGAACAGCATCACTAGCGCTTTCTCCCTGCAGCTCTCCAACGAGAACCTGCGGGAAGTCACGAGAGAATATTTGACGGCTGCTCACATGAAGAGCATGTTGATGGCTTGTCGAACTGAGAATGTCATGACCTGCTGCACAGTCAGCTGGGGAGGTCAGAAGAGTGAAGAGACCGAGCATGCTCGCTGAAGGATGTCGATCTTCGCCTCTTCGTCGGAGTTCTTGGACATGATCTCAGTCAGAGACTTGAACGCTTCCTCGCTCGCCTCCGCCTCCGCCTGTCCCCTCGTCACCAGCAGTCGCTCGGTCAGTCGCTGACTCACTTTGGTTCCATCCAGCAGCACGAAGTCAAGCTCGACCACGCCTGACAAGGGGATACGCCAAGGCTTCCCGCTGGCCGGGAGGTACTGGAAGCGCTCGCCGTTGCAGCTCTCGCTCCTCCAAGCCTCCCCGTCGCTTCGTTTCGCCTGCTTCTCCTGCCTCGCCGTCACCGCACATCCGCTAGCACGCGGCTCACCAGGATGCGCAGCACCCGCAGGTCCTCAGCGATCGACACGTCCAGCCGGTAGTGCCCCGAGGGGTTCAGGTCGTCGAAGCCTCTCGCCCTGCCGGCTCGTCACTCGGCGCCTCCTCCTCTGCTTCTCTACTTGCTCCTGTTCGACGTGCAGCCGTTGGCCGAGTAGCGGAACGTCGCGACGCTCTCCTGCCTAGCTCGCAGCTTTGCGTGAACGTGCGTGATGGAGTCACCGATGGGATTGCCGTCGAGCTTCAGGCTGGTCAAGCCCTTGTTGGTGCTGATGGCACTGCAGAGGAAGACGGCTAGCAGCTCGAGGTCACAGAGAGCAGGGGCAGGAGAAGAGGGAGGGGCACCTTGTGTCTCGGAGATGCGACAGTAGCTGAGGTCGAGCTCGGTGAGGGAGTGGGAGGTGTCAAGGGCGCGGGTGAAGGCGAGGAAGCAGTCCTCGTTGAGTCGCTGCACGTTGCTGCCGCTGAGACCATTCCAGGAGAGATTGAGCGACTGCAGGGTTGAGTTGCCTGCTAGACCCCCACTGATAGACCTGAACGCTCGTCAAGGGAGAAGCCATGCAGGAGAAGAAGGAGGAAAGTAAAAAGCAGAGGGGATATGAAGAAGAGGAGAGAGAAGGACCTGATATCTGACAGCTGTAAGTGGTTCCATGAAAGGTCGAGAACTCTGAGGCTTGTGTTGCAAGGCAGCATGTTCTGACATGCTCGAGCGCTGAGAGCGGCCATGCCGTTGTCAGCGATGAAGAGATGTCGAAGCTGCAACTCGCTCAAGCTCAGCTTAACAGCAGCACTTCTCACCGTGGAGTTGGTGCAGAGAGCGAGGAGGAGCGCAGACAGGCTTCTGTCTCCCAGCTTGTTGCTGGAGAGGTCAAGTAACGTGATGGAGCAATTGGACCGGAGCAGAGCACCGAAGCTTGTTCCAGCAGCTGGGGTGAGGTCAGCAGCTTTGATTCTGACTTGAGTCACTCGATCGTTCTGTTCCAGCGCTCGCGCAAGAGTGTCGCCGGCAGACTTGAGGCTGTTTCCGCTGAGATTGATCGCTTGCACAACTAACTGCACGTCAGACAAGCTGCGAAGAAGGCGCAAGAGACCTCGATTGTGCTTCATGGCAGCCGCCAAGCTCAGACCCTCTCGCTCCACCAGGCCTGTCACGAGCTCAGCGACGTCATCGCCTGGCGTTGGCTCGCACCTGCATGCTGCAGCTCCATGTCAGGATGGTTGAGCGCGGCGACGACGAGGGGCTGAAGGCGGACGCGCATGCCGTTGCAAGCATGGATGTAGTGGGGGATGCCGGTGTTGGACCTGACGCTCATGCTGTCAAGTCGCCACGAGCTCGCTGCCTCGACATACGCGTCGTGCTCTGGTCCATGCTCGAGGGCCTCGGGTGGCGTCAACGCCACCTGGTGCATGCACTTGATGGCCGAGTAGGTGATGGAGCTGATGTAAGGTTGAGAAGCAGGTCGAGTATATGAAGTCTTCTCACTCGATCTCCTTGTCAGTATGATCCTCTTCGCTGTTGTCGCCATCCTCAAACTCGCTTCCCCAACTGCTGTCTATCAGAGACCAAGCAAGACGAGGAGAAAGCGAGCAAGAGGCTCTGATACCCACCTGGCGTCGTCATCTTCTCCTTCGCAAGATGCAGCAAGCAACATGTCTTGCCTACATTCGCAGCCTCCTCTCGGTCTTCACCTCTCCCCAGGTAGCGCAACTGACCAGTGCGAATTAGGTCCAGCAGAAAAAGAAACCTGAGGTGCTGCAGTGCGAGGGAAGCGACTAGGGGAGTGGGGAGAGAAGGAGAAGAAGCAACGAGAGCAAGGGAGTGGGAGGAGAACGAGGAGAAGGAGACGTGGAAGGAAAGGAGAGGAGGCACGAGAAGAGAGTTAGAAGGAGTCAAGAAGAAAGGCAGCGAGTTAGAAGGAGTCAAGAAGAAAGGCAGAGGAACCAAAGGAGGCAGAAGTTGGTCTGTTGCCAGGAATCTTTCGACTAGTCAGAGGCTATTGTAACGCATCAAAGTGACAGGACAAGCTCGGCAGGCGGGTAGTCGATAGAGGCGTGAGGGAGAACGTGAGGTGTGGTGTATCTACTACATGGTCAGTATTTACAGTATATCTAAGCTGCGTGTCGTTTGGGAACTATCTCTCGTCTCTCGCGTCCTTGATTTCTCTGTCAGTTCTGTCAGCAAGACATTCGCCTCCTCCATCTCCCACCTGAGCTGCTGCTGGCTGATGCAGCACCCGGTCACTCCGAGAGTTCTGCAACGACCATGTATTAGAAAACGCCCAGACAGAAAAGTACACATGTCAAGACATAGAGAGATAGACATGTCAAGACATAGAGAGATGGACATGTCAAGATGCAAACAGGAGTGTACCACAAGCAGGGGCATCCCCTCGCCGTTGATCGGATTGACTTCGATCTGAAGGTGGGATTAGAGGAGCAGGAGTGGAGCAAGGGCAGCAAGCAGAACCTCGAGAGCATACATCTCCTCCTCCTTCTGGTCCTCCTCCTCCTCCTCCGACGTCGCAGAGTCGCTGGCCCTACGTCAGTTTCCTCCCTACCCGTCTGTCACTCCACCTATCATACGGCGCTGAGAATTCTTCTGAGAGCTTTGACTTGCGGAGAGAGATCGGCTTGGCCAGGAGCCCGGGCACGCCAGACGCTCGTTCCCACACGGTTTGAGGGACTTCTCGTATCGGCATCTTAGATCGCATGCTGGTGGAGGGGAGAGGCATGTCACTGCTGGATCGCAAGATGTTGGAGTCAGCACCGACTCAAGTATTTGTTGCGAGAAAAGATGTTCTGAAGGAAGCCTTCTTGTTTCTTCTCTCGCCCCTGACGCAAACTTAGATTCATCACAAGGACCTTTGCTCACCATGCTCCACTTAGGCAAGTTAACCTTGGGCTTCACTTTGACATCCAGCCGAATCTGCTCGAGTTCTGCTGAGGAGTGAGGAGACACTCGCAAGCAAAGGACGCCGGTACTCAGTTCCTGTTCCCGGAAGGCTCTCAGGTATGGGTCTGCTTCTCTGCAAGGGGTCGTTACTGATCTGTTACGTTATGTTGGGGTGAGAGCAGCTGATCACCTCGAGTCCTCGTTGAGTTTGTGCCCCTCCATGGCCTCCTTGCGAAAGGAACGATCTACAACGTAAGTGAGCAAGCGAACGAGATTGACGAGCTGATACTATTCATCAAGACGTTCTTGTAATCTCTTCCTGCAGAACCATAACTTATTTTACATATGCTCCTGATCTCAACGACTGATATCAGAAAACTATCTCAAAAGATCTCAGAACAGAGTGTTTTCGCACATAAACTCTTCGACGCCCTCGTTAATGAAAGAGTTGGCATGATACTTGTGTCCTGTACGAGCAGGTCTGAAAGAATCTCACCTCGCATATGTTCATTGCAGCAGCACTTACATCTTGGTCCTGGTAGCAACCTTCTGCTTCCTTCCTTCCGCCATTCTTGTAGCGACTTGATCGTCGAACGCGTCTTTAAAGGCAGAAGCATGCTTGGCCTCAGCGAGCTGGGGAAGAGATAACCTGGCTGGGTCATCCATGGCAGCAAGATGAGCTTCGGATCTGCTGCGGTAGACCTGGGCATGTGGTCATGCTATGGCACAAGCTTGCTTCCTCCACATGAATCTTGGGTTTGACGTCTCCCTCCTCCTTGCCCTCGTCGTTGCCATCTGTCAAGAATCAGTCACGAATACCAGGCAAGCTTCGTCCTCACTTCGCTTCGGTTTGGAGTGTCTCCTATGGCCCTTGGGTGATTCTGGTTCGACTTCCCGTGGAATCGTTAGTTCCCAGTTCAGCTCCTCCTCAGGACTCTCCTCGTCTGATTGGATTGAAAGATAAGCCTGAACAATCGCTCAGCATGGCTGCAGTAGTACAACAAGCGATCACCAACGAGCTACAGGACCGCATCTCGGTCTCTTTTCTTGTTTTCTCATCCTGAATCCCACCTTGCTGACCAGAAGCGTAGAAGGAGATGAGGGAAAGACTGTCGGGAGAAGCTTTCATTGCCTCCATCTCTTTCAATCCTTGCAACACCGCGAGGACACGGTGACAGAAGACTCAAAAGGCTGACGGCAAACAGAGAGGGGCATGATGGGAGGATGAGACACCAAAAGTTTTTGTCTTGTCGTCTTCATCTCTTCATCTCTTCTTCTCTCATCTCTTCTTCTCTTCTTCTCTCGCTCTCTCGCCATTCTTGTGCCTCCATTCGCTCACTGTAGGACCGGCTGGTAGCATCGGCGACAGGCACTACCACCCCGCGCTCACAAGTACCCTACCGCCTTTCTAATTATTTACCACCCCTGTTCTCTAGTCTCATTCCTTCTTGCGATACCCCACCCACCCCCTTCAGCTGAACCTTATCTCTTTGTTGTCACCCCCACATCCCCTTGACCAGTTCCAAGTCAGTTTCCCAAAACTCTTCTCCCTCCTCCCTCCTCCCTCCTCCCTCCCTCCTCCCTTCCCCCGTCTCGCCTCCTTCCCGCCGTCCTTGTCCCGCCCTCCCTCCTCCTCCTCCCCCTCCTTCCTTGTCTCTGCCTCCAGTTTTCTTCCTCTTTCTGTCTTATCTCCTGCTGTTCCTCTTCATCCTCTCCTTCACTTCACCGCTTTGCCAGCCTAACCGCCATGCCGGATGACCGCGTCAGACCAGGTTCCCGATCTCCTGCGTGTACTCTCTCCTTCACCGTTCTCTCTGTCTCTCTCTTCCTTCGAGTCAGGAAATAATTCTCAGACATCAAACACACACGCATTCTCTCTTGTCCTCCTTGTCGCAAGTTGGTTTTTGAAACTTTGTACAGGAAATGGCGTGTATGCTCGAAGATCGGCCAGATTTCGAGAGAGTTTGTTGTATCAGACATTCACAGCTCGCCCCAGCGAGAAGCAGCGAGAAGTTTTACTGTTTATCTGTCTTCTAGTATGTTTTACACTTGGATGGTTTCTTGGTCGCCCGGGACAAGACGCTTATTTCCTGTCAGAGAGGTCAGGATGCGGAAACAAATGACGAGACTGACTGACCTGTTGTGATCGAAGAATGAGAGCGAAGATCCTGCACGGCTCAGGATGCTACAACGTCTCCAGCTGGGAGGATCTCGTCGACATCGTCCAACTGTGGGAGTGGCTGCAGGGGCAATTCATCCCCTCCATCTACTATCAAGACACTCCCAGCAGCGGGCTGGGAAACGTGCTGGGTTACAACTACCTCATAGGAACGATCCGGCTGCGACAGGTGTACCACCTGGAGGACCTCGAGAGCTTTTGGCTGATGGTGTGGCCAGGTCAGAGGAAAGGCTGCGAACTGCGAGAGCTTGCCCGAATGGTTGAATCATTCGCTATTCTCGCAGAGCTCCATCTCCTGCTATCCGAGGTGGGCGAGGCTTTCAGGCTTCGAGTAGCGCGATGTGACTAGCAGATGCCAGCATCACCACGAGGAACGCGGACCATCAGTCGTACGGGCTGCCAGTAGCTGTCGAGACCTGCTGTGAAGCTACTGACTTGACAACAGGCTCTCCCGTTCGTGTGGAGTCCTGGGGATCCTTTTGGGGACACGATAAGCACTCAGGTCTTGTGCTGTACCTGCTGAGAGCTCTGATGGCTGAGACAGTTCGGCGAGTATGAAACCGGCGGCTTCATCATGGAATTCCCTCAATACAACGCGAGCAAAGCGCAAGACATTCTGTCGTTTCATAAACGTGAGCTTGTTGAGGAAGGAGGCTCGTGGTGAAGACAAGGGCAGTGCATGGCTGGCTTGACGTCAACTCGAGACTCGTTCGGATCAGCGCCACCTTCTTCAACCCCTCCCTCCAGCTGGTGAGCATGGACGAGACGAGGACAGCAGTGACTTGATCGCTCAGTGTCTCTTCATGTCGCTAACGGCAGAGATGCCTCCGTTCGGAGGGCTCGTGACCTCTTCGAGCTTCATCGCTCTTCCTCTCAAGATGTACCAGGGTACTCGATGACCTCAACCCCTCCAGCTGTGACTCCAACTACGACAGGAGTCACAGGAGTCTTCAAACTGATCTTTCAGCTGCTCTTCTGCGCCATCGAGCTGAAGTTTCTCTTTGACGAGTACCTAGCAGCCAAGGAGCTGGGGTTTGAGGTCAGCGGGTAGGGGGCGAGCCTGCAAGTCTGACGTTGAGCAGTACATCAAGAGGTTTTGGGGTTGGGTCCGCCTCATCGAGTGCGGCCTCATCGCCGCCATCGCCGCCATCCGCATCAGCTCCTTGTCTATGGTGGACCAGCAGTACGCAAACCTCAACACCTCGTCCGTCTCCAGCACCTACATCGACCTCCAACGCATCCCGAGGCTGACGACGTCTGACAACAACCTCGTCGTTGCCCTGTCCATCCTTCTCTTCGCGCGGCTCTTCAAGTACGCGACCTTCTATGATGGGGCTGATCACTTGTTTCGAGTAGTCGCAAGAGCTCTGCTGGAAGTGGTTCCCTTCTTCGTCTTCTTCAGCATCGTCTTCATCATGTACACCCTTGGCTGTTACACCCTCTTCGGAGACAAGTCTGTCAACTTCCGGAGCTTCACAACGTCGGTTCAGAGCATGATGTTCATCATGATGGGAGACTCTTCCGTGTACAAGGAGATGGCGGCCATCGACGACTCTCTCACGCCGCTTCTTGTCTACTCTTTCCTGACCGTTCAGTTCGTCTTGTGCCTTAATATGTTCACAGCCATCATGGTACACACGCACGCAAGAGTCAAGTCAGAGCTGGACAAGGAGCCCGAGGACGCGTTCAGGGAGCAGCTGGACGGCTTGATCAAACTTCTGCGACGCTCCCTCGGCAAGGTGGAGCCGGAAGAGAACGAGGAAATCGAGAACGAGCTCGAGGACGAGATTGCGCGAGTGTCCAGCGACGCGTGAGGAGGATGGAGGAGGTGGGGCGTTGCTGACTAAGGGGCAGGCAAGACGGGAGGGCTGAGAAGGAGGGGAGAGGAGGAGAGAGGATATTCAATCGCATCCCTTCCAATGGGTCGAACTATGCTGAGGTGCGTGCTGCCCCTGCTGCTTCTTCGCGCTGAGGAGAGCGCAGGTGATCAAAGCTGCTCCCATGCTCGAGGGAGGCGACAACGAGCTGAGCTCCATCGTCAACCGCAAGGTACCTCGACCTCCTCGGATCCACGAGTTGCTGTTACCTGCTACATCCTTCTCCTCCTCTTTCACTCTTCCGCTTGTCAGTCTCTACTCGCTGACTTGGAGCAGCTTCAGAGGATTGAGAGTCAACTGACGTCTCTGGAGAGCGTCAAGCTCAACGTGCTCGCGCTCTCCGACCGTCTCAACGCTCTGACTGAGTTCCTTGTGTCCGACCCCTCCCGCCTCCGCTCCTCCAAGCAGATCGACGCTATCAGCCGCAAGCTCGACATTCTCTCCGAGACCCTCGCCGGGGCCGACCCGTCAGCCCGTCCGAGCCTGGGCGAGATGAAGGAGGCAGAGGTGACGGTAGAGGAGTCGGACTGGAACGAATGAGTCAAGCATGTAACTTGTCACTCTATCTTGTACATAGACGTTTAAACTTAACTTGAACATTTCATGGCTCGATCTGATACAGACTCGCTAACTCTTTACCATCTTCTCCTCACTGCATCGCACAATCCTGCCCAACTTTCTCTGCCAGATAATCCGCCAACACGCTCTTCAATGCTCTGCCACTCGTGTGAGTGAGCGAGACGAAAGCAAACGAGGAGGAGAAGGCAAGAGGAGAAGGGAAGGCGAGCAGAGGACTGCGAGCTGAGCAAGAGGCTCAGGGAGGAGGACTAACTTGATTTCCTTGAGCATATGCTCCAAGTCTAGCAGCCCGTCCTTGTACCTGCAGCTGCCTATCATCGAGGACGCGGGGGAGGAAGAGCAGAACAGGTCAAATCACCCTGATGCTGCGAGCTTGTCTGAGCGCACAGGAGAGGATAAGAGAGAGGCGACGGCAGGAGCAGAGCCAGCGAGCATCTGACGGAGCTGCATGGCAAACTGACACGCGCCAGTGAGCAGCTGGAAAGAGAACAAGGAAAAGGACATCAAGACAAGGATGAAGAGGAGGCGGCCAAATGCGAGGCGGAGCGATGATGAAGCGGGAAGGAAAGGGAATAAGTAGGAGGAGGATTGAGGACGAGAGGACAGAGGGGAGGAGGGTCACCGAGGAGAGCTCAAGGCGGCACTGAAGAGCTTTGCTGCTCATCTCC
Source organism: Guillardia theta CCMP2712 (assembly GCF_000315625.1). Lineage (NCBI taxonomy): Eukaryota > Cryptophyceae > Pyrenomonadales > Geminigeraceae > Guillardia > Guillardia theta. Next base: position 464,037 of record NW_005434616.1, read on the forward strand.
GCCATCTCTCGCGATACTTTCAGTTCGAGAGCGAAGGCTTCTGACGAGTTTCGCGCCTCCTCCATTTCCTCCCTGAGGTCCTGCACCTTGCTCTTCTCAGCTCGCAGCTGCTCCCTGCAGGCGTGCAGCTGGTCGGTCAACTGCATCTCGTGAGGTTGCGGGGGAGGAGGCGGAGAGAGACCTCAAGGATGAGATCTTTCTGCTGCTTCTCGACTGTCGACAGGTTGCTGTGCGAGCTCTGCATAGTCTCCTGTCCTGCCGGTCAGTCTGATTGTCTAGAGCAGCAGCGACGTCACCAGCTCTCGTCTCAGGTTGGCACAGTCGCTCTCAAGCACGTCGATGTAGGTCTGAGCGTCTCTCTTCGCAACTTGCATCTCCTCGACCTTACAGAAAGATGAGCGGGAGACAAGGAGGAGGAGGAGGAGGAGGAGGAGGAGGAGGAGGAGGAGGAGGAGGAGGAGGAGGAGGAGGAGGAGGAGGAGGAGGAGAAGGAGGAGGAGGTGAAGGAGGAGGAGGAGGAGGAGGAGGAGGAGAAACCTGCTGGGAGAGATGCTTGATGCTTCCATTGAGCTCGGAGACTTGTTCTTTATGCTGCAACACTTCCTGTTCTCTAGTCACCTGCTCCTTCTGCAATCTTGATCGGACCTGACAAGCAGTAGTCAGACAGTGAGATGTACTTGCTTGACAACCAGACTGAGTTCGTGGAGAGTTTCTTTCAGCACGCCTGCAATGTCTGACCGCTGCTGTTTGTCAGAGTTGCTCTCGTCCGTCTGCACTTCTTGGTTTTGAGTCTTTACAGCAAGATCTTGGTCTCTTCGTCCACTCACGGCATGTGACAAAATCTGTGCAGGTGTGAAGATGGCAAACAGACAGAGCAAGGAGTAAATCATCAGCGGCACAACAGACTTGCCTACCTCGTTTGCAGATTCGTTGGAAATTTGTGCCCGCAGTCTTTCATGCATGGCTTGTTCTTGCAGTTGCTGGATGAGAACATTTACATCCGGCAGACATGCTGTCGCCTCCTCCCTCTGCCCCGACATCCTCGTCTCCTCCACATCCCCGTGAGAATCGTCAGGCCGGTTGACCTGCTCGTCCATCCAGTCGTCGAACATGTGCGAGTCCAGGACGTTGGAGGAGCGAGAGAAACGGGACGATTCTCTCCTCACCGAGTAAGAGTAGGACCTCGACGCGGCTTCAGCAAACGCTCTCTTCGCCTCCCAGCTCATCGGTATGTGATTCTCGTGCTCACGTGACAGCTCCCGCATGGACAAGGCAGGTCCCTGCTCCCCCAGGGCCCCAACGTGTGCGATGCTGGGCCTTGTCTCGCTCCCCATCTCTCTGACTTTCCTGTCTGTCTGACGAGTCACCGAGAGCACCCAACAAGATCTACGAGACCTGCGAAAGCTCCATCGCTTCTCACATGCCTGGCTGCCGCCTCCTCCAACTCGTCTCGAGCTAGAGAAGGAATGTGAATGTTGTACTTCCTCAGAAGACCAAGCTCCTCCTCCCCGAGTTTGAGAAGAGGTCGCATCGATCTCTCTCCCTCCCTCGTCCTCCTTTCCTGTTCCTTGTCATGGTCGTCTTCCCTATAGATCCTCGTCTTGGCAAAGCTTGGCCCGTCCCTGCTCGCATACCTTCGCGTCCTCCTCGCTTCCTCAAAGCTGTCCTCCTCCTCGTCAAAGCTCCTGTCCTTGAGTGATGGCGGGAGAGGAAGCGGCTGGTCAGCGAGTCTCCGAAGTTCTTGACGGAGCCGCTGCATTGCGCCGAGCTGCAAAGAAAAAGATTCGTCAATGAGCGACTTCCCCCCTACCACGATTTCTCTCTCCTCTCCTCTCCTCTCCCTCGCTCCCTCCTCTCCCTCCTCTCCCTCCTCTCCCTCGCTCACTCTCTCCCTCCTCTCCTCTCCTCTCCACTCCTCTCCTCTCCCTCGCTCCCTCGCTCCCTCGCTCCTCTCCTCTCCTCTCCTCTCCTCTCCTCTCCTCTCCTCTCCTCTCCCTCGCTCCCTCGCTCCCTCTCTCCTCTCCTCTCCTCTCCTCTCCTCTCCTCTCCTCTCCCTCGCTCCCTCTCTCCTCTTCTCTCCTCTCCTCTCCCCTCCTCTCCTCTCCTCTCCTCTCCTCTCCTCTCCCTCGCTCGCTCCTCTCGCTCTGTTCTTCCACTCTAGGACATTAAATTTCGAGCATATCATTTGCTATGACGGTTTTGCTGTCTTTCAGAGATCGGTTGCAAGAACTGCGACAATGGGCGCAAACGAGATGGAGGGTGAAGGAGCGGGGAGAGCTCATGCAGAAGGAAGAGGAAGAGAGAGACGAGAGCTCATGCAGAAGAAAGAGGAAGAGAGAGACAGGAGGGAGGGAGAGGTCGGAACTCTTCTTGTTAGTTCCAAGTCTATTGGCAGACCATGAAATCGACTAAGTTCAACAGATTTATTAGTCGAGATGCTTCATGATATGATCTAGCTCCATCTAGTTTGATTCAACTCCTTCATAAGATCTTCATGATATGATCTAGCTCCATCTAGTTTGATTCCACTCCTTCATAAGATCTTCATGATATGATCTAGCTCCATCTAGTTTGATTCCACTCCTTCATAAGATCTTCATAATTGATCTAGCTTCATCCAGCTTCATCTAGCTTGGTTCCAATCTTTCATTAGATCTTCATGATATGATCTAGCTTCATCTAACTTGATTCCTCTCCTTCATTAGATCTTCATGTTGTCGATCCATCGTCGAGCCCTCTGGTCGCTGCTGCCTGTTGCCCGCTCAAGCGCTCCAGCTGTGTTGAGCGCCACCTCCAGGCTAGCGGGGTCGAGGTTGCAGAGGTTCGAAGCAGCAGCGACGGCAAGGCAGGTATCAGTGTACACGAGGACAGGGGACAAGGGCAAGTCGAGTCTCTACAACGGCGAGCGAAGACGCAAGGACGACAAGATCTTCCATGCGCTGGGAGACATCGATGAGCTGAACTCGGCGGTGGGAATCGGGAAGGAGATGATAATCAAGGAGAAGGTTGAGGACGACATTCTGCTTGCTCGCCTGGAAGACATCCAGTGACTTCCAAGTCTTTATGTGCAACTCGGCAGCTCATGAGCTTGCTAGATGTCGCCTGCTAGACCTTGGAGCTCACATCGCCACGCCGACGAGCGAAAAGACGGCTGAGAAGGTGAAGAGGATGAAGGTAGAAGACGTCTGGGTGGATGATCTCGAGCTTTGGATCGACGAGATGGACAAGTATTCCTCCTATCTCCTATGCCTCCACCTGCTTCCCTTGCTCCCTCTCTCATCGTGTCTTGTATCTCTTAGGGAGCTCCCGCCCCTCAAGAACTTCATCCTCCCCTCCGGGGGGCTTGCAAGTGCAACGCTACACAACGCGAGGACTGTCTGCAGGTTGAGGAGGGGCAGCAGGGGCGGGAAGGGGAGTGGAGGGGGAGTAGCAAGGGAGCGGTCAAGAGTCTGTTGACGCCTCTTGTTCGGCAGGCGGGCTGAGAGGAACGTCGTGGCGCTGCAGCAGGACGAGCAAGCAGTCATCGACGCGTCGGCCGTGCGCTACCTGAACCGACTCTCCGACTTTCTCTTCGTCTCTGCTCGTCGCTGGTGACTAGCTGGAGATTGAGCTTGGGTTGTGCTGAGGGTCAGTTGATGCAGCGCCAAGTTAGCGGGGAAGCCCGAAGCCTTGTACCAGAGCGGCCATGGCCTCAAGACGCGCTCGCACTGATACGTCAGGTTCACTCACGTCACGGACCCAACGCGCTACTTCGAGCAAGTGCCCTCCTCCCTTCCTCCGCGCTATCCCTGAGCGTTCAAGCCCCGCCTGTTCCAGGCCATCTCCACTCCTTCCCTTCTTCCTGTTGTTGCAGCATGAGCGATGCAGGTAAAGCAGCACAGGACTTCACCTTGTGAGTGTACCTCTCCTCCCACACGCCCTTCTCCTTGCTCGTTATCATGATGATATGTACATGGAAACTCTCGTCCTTGTCGAGGCGAATTACTTTCGCCGGAACCCATTCCACCTCTTCAGTTTCAGGGTCCTGCACCTCAACCTCGATGATAGCCCCGAGCTTGATCTCTCTGACAACAGCGTTAGCTTCGCGACTTCAAGTCTCGTTTCAAACCTGTCGAAGATCTCGGGGATCTTGTACATGCCCGTGCTGCTGTCAACGCCCGCGTTCTCCTTGATCCGCTTCAAGTCCGACTGTCTTTCTTGCGCTTCGCTCAGAGCAGCCTTGCCGTCAGCACTCTGAAGTTTCTCGACGAAGCGATCGAAGTAGAGGTCGAAGGGCAGGGTGAGGGGGTACCGCACCCACATCTCCTCGTGAGTCCCAAACAGCAGCACGAGGCTCTTGCCCACGTTTCTCCTCGCGATCTCTTCAGGAACGAAGCAAACTTCTGCTGGCCATGGCTGTGACCAGTGCGAATCCATCTTCACCCAGACCAGATTTCCGCTCCTCCTCGCGTTGCTGGAAGATACGATAGCATTTGCATCCTCGTCCTCGTTGTCGACAGCGTCTTCAAAGTTATACCCGGCGTCCAACATGTAAACGATAGAAGCTACTCCCGAGGTAGTCATGGCAAATTCGTCTAGGGTGTATGATCTTGAGAGGATCAGTTCAATCTCCTCTTCTAGCTCGTTTTCCTTCTTTCTCGCCTCCTCTATCTCCGCCAGGGCATTCCGAGAACCCTCCGAGTTGCCGGTGTAAGTTACCCTCGACGATCTTCGCACCACGTCGTCTCTCGTCTCAATCCCCTTCTCTTTGCCCTGCAGCCCCCCCAGCTCGCCTGAGACATTGGAGACGACCTGCAGGAGTTCGATCGATCCCTCGCACAGGGCGAATGCTTGCGACATTGCCTGCGCATAGTCCGCACTGTCATCGTTCTCGTTGAAGATGTCCAGGTACTCGAGGAAATTCCTCGTCGAGTGAAGTTCACCCCAGAAGAACTCCTTCCGCACCAGCGAGAAGAGCAGCACGAGGCGGCTCGGGCCCACAGTATCCGCCTGCGTGTTGGGCGGGATTTGCAGGTGATCTAAGACGCGAAGTTCCTGCTGGGCCTTGTCCTCGAGGAGCACACAAGGCCACCAGGAGCTCGAGAGCCGAACCCACACGCACGTCAAGTCAGACTTGCTCTGCTTCGACAAGCCGCTCCCCCCCTGCTCCCCCCAACGACTGCGCGACTCTTCCGGCAAGTACTGCCAGAACTTGCTGATGTTCTTGAGCTTGGAATGAAATGAGCCGTCTGAGTGCGTCACTTTCAACTTCACACTCATTGCTCGCACAAAGTTCTGCGGAAGTTGCGTGAGGTTCATCGGATCAAGAGGAGCGAGGGAACAGACCTGGAACCCGTTCATCATGAGCAGCTTCGACCTCGACAGGGCCGTAGCTTCACTGCTTGCCGCCTTGTCATCAGATGAAGGCACTCCCTTCTTTCCCGGCTTCTGCTGCTCCAAGTCCTCACTGGAGTCGACTGACCGCGAGGTCTCAACAGAACGAGTTCGTTTCTTGGGCTGCAAGTCGAAGGCGGTGTTTCTTGCCTTGTCTTTCTTGCCCTTCTTGTCTCTTTTCGTTTGTGCGCGAGGCTCCTCCTCCTCTTGGCTCTTCTTTGACTGTCGAGAGCTCGTGGAGTCGTCGGTATCCTGGTTCCATCGGATGTCATCGAGTGACAAGGCACATGGGATCAGAGAACCTTGGTCTTCCTTGACTTTGACGGGATCGACTCCTTGCCCTTCCGTTCTTTCTGATTCATTTCCTGACACTTGAGTTATGTGCAACGCAGGAGAAGAACAGAAATCGAAGGACCTTTGAGAACGAGACATTCCCTTGAGGTCGCTCATCAGTCCTATCAAAGCTTGTCAGACTCGTTAACTCTTTCGCACGCTCCCACGTGTCCATCGCCTCGTCTCCTCGTCCTTTGGCCGCATCTTGCTCCTTTCCTCCATTTTTTTCCGTCGCATTTGACAGGTCACCGTCCTCCACGTCCTTGAGCCGCTTCGGAAGAGCCTTCCACTTTTGCTTCATCCATGATGACTCGATGAACGCTTCTAAGTAGAGCACGGCCGTCGCCACGTCCTCGAGCGACCTGGAGTACTTGACCAGGTGGGTCCAGTGGTATCTCTTCTCCTTGGTCCAGTAGGGCATTGCCTTGTCGGGGATCGCAGCCTCAAGGTCCAGCAAGCTCCGCCTCAGAAAGCTCAACTCGCTCGGCAGGTCGACGGGAGTTTTCCTCATGATGGCTGCCATGATCGCCAGGAACTCTTGGAAGCAGACGTAGCCCTCGCACGGTGAGGGCCCAGCAAGCGCGAGCAAAGTCGTCAAGTGCTCGCTCGACACGACGAGCTCGCAGGCCTCAAGCGCATCGATAAGTGACCTCAAGTCAATCATGTCGGAGAAACCCTTGTGGTACGACGGCCGATCTCCCAAGATGCAGCGAGCCCTGATCTCAGCCTCCAGCTTCGTGAAAGCATCACTGTTTCCATTCAAGATCTGCTCAAAGTCCTCGAGGTGCTGCTTCCATGTCTTTGCAGCATGTCCAGGCTGTTTCTTTCGTCCCTTAGAGACGGGTTGGTGATACATATCACGGTCAATCGTCAGGTATGTCATGGGGCAGCGCCAGTGAGTTCGAGGATTGTGAGTCTCTCCAGTCACGTTGCAGGTCTCTTCAGATTCATCCACATCCAAGAAATCCAATGCGTGCAAATCGCCACTCCTCAATCTTCTCTCCTTTGCGTTAAGGATATCGGGATCGTTCTTGCCCTTGAGCTGCAAGGAAATCGAGTAAGAGACACGAAAACTTGAAGCATTGCGATTGACCTTTTCTAATGATTTCTCCACTTCTCCACCTGCGTTTTCCAGCTCATTCTTGACCACCACAAGCCGATTCAACGTATTAAGAATGTTTTTTTCGCCATGAACATTGCGATTCAAGGCTGAAACAAACTTTTGAAAGTCTTGTTTGTAATATACAGACCATTTGTTGTCTTGATTCACAGCCAAGACCTGGAAAAGTTTTCTGTCAAACTCGAACATTTTTAATGTAAGCACGGGACCACCTTGTCCATGTCCCCACTCAAACGGAATATCATTCGATCTTCCCTATCGCGACCTTGGCAAGTCTTTTCAATTCAAAGCCTCAAATACGTAACCAACATTCACCAAGCGGTTCCCATCGAGAGCTTAGGAGTGTAACAAGTCTCTCGATCTCAATCAGTAGCCAGAGTTTCGTTTCTCCGAGGCTTATCGCTTGTTGTTTCCTATCCCAAACATCATCTCCATTCCGACCAACAACGATTGCCTCATTTCCCTAACTATCAAGGAACATCATAATCTCCACAAGCACCAACAACCATCCCCAAAAGCCAACCCTCCTCAACTACTTCAGCGACAGAAGCCATCTGTGTATCTTCAAATATTCTCAACTCTACCATCATCGCCAACACAAGCATCATCATCATCATCATCGCCAACACAAGCATCATCATCATCATCATCGCCAACATAAGCAATTAGCCAGAGAGGGCTGCAGATCACCTCAAATCAGCTTCGGTCAAAGCAGTATCCAACAAGTCGAATTTTTCCGATTCGCCCGAAGCCTATCAGACCCATGGAGTGACCTATTGGGTAAATCTTTCGCATAGGCTTGCCTGGGCCGCAGGGTATGACGTGAGGTCAATCCGTTTGATCTCGAACCTGAACCTGGTCAGCAAGCGCGCGGGTAGCCCAGCAAAGTCACCATCCATTCAAGAAGGCGCGAGTGATGATGCCCTTGCAATGTTTGATTCCCGACGGGAGGGGGTCGCCATTGGCAAAACCGACTATGAGCACTTCCTGACCTTCTAGTCTCGTCCCGATGTCAAGCTTTGTACGATCTTTGGCGAGCAGGGATTTGAGCGGTCGCACGAGCCTTGAAACTTTCTCAACGGCATTGACACCATTCACTTGACTTGAGATCACACGATTCCTGTAAGCACACATCAGTTGTGCTTGTCAGCATTCAGAATGTCTACCTCTCAGGGAAGACAAAAACTTCTTCATCCAGCATCGCCTTAAGCACTTCCTTGTGAGTCATCTTCATCAGATGCCCTTGGCTTTCTTCTTCTTCCAATTCCTTTCGCACGTCATACATTTGCAAGAGTCGTTCGCACAGAAAGCGGAGGATTACAAATCGGTCATCAAGCTTCAAATCTGTGTATGGATGCTCCCATAACTTAGTAGCCAACTCCTGCAATCTTTCTGCCGAACTTGACATCTCTGAATTCATTCTTTCTCTCGCATCATCTGCTTCTGGTCTTTCAAACACATTCGATTCTTCTGAGTCATGCTTCTCGTTACATTCATCTTTGCGGCATCCAATAAGGGCCACATAAATATTTCTCGACATCCATAGAATGTAAAAGCGAAGACCTTCATGCCATGTATGTACATTCAAAGCACTGATGTTGCGAACATGATGTTCAGGACGCCTGAATTCCTTACAAAGCTCCTTCAGCAGCGAGATGTGCAGGTCATCTACATAAGTCTTTAGACTTCCTTGCTTGTCGTATCGATGTATCGCAAGTAGAAATGCCTCCATGTCCAAATCAGGCAGCTGTAAAATATTTGCTGTTCGCCTGATGATCCCCCAACTAACAAGCAAATTTTCCACAAAGTCATCTCCCAGCTCGATATCAACAGCATTTTCAATGATTTCATGGACAGAATTCACATCCATAGACTCGTTTGCATCCTCCACATCCTGCGCCCTTGAGGTTTCCTTCGTCTCTGCCTTGACCTCTTTCTGTTCCCCATGAGACGAAACTTCAGAAATCTCTCCAGAAACATTTTCAGAGGTCTTTTCCATATTGTTTTCAGAGTCCTTTTCCGAGATCTTTCGAGTGGTATCTTCAACAATCTTTTCAGCGGCATTGTCCGAGATCTTTGCACAGGTGTTTTCAGTGGTCCCTTCCGAATCCATCACCATTGGGACATTTGCATCCGTCTCGTTTTCTTTGGTTTCGCCCACTTTGCATTCTGTTTCTGTTGCTGGTGGTTGTGACTTGGGATCTAAGGACCCGACGTTTGAAAGGACCGACTTGAGATATTGTTCCATGGGCACAGCAGAGGGAAGTGGAGGCAAGGGTTCTCGTATTAATTTGTTTGCTGCAACGGCAGCATAATTGCTTTGAAAGCATTTCTGCAAGTGAGATTGAACCATCGATGAATATTGTTCGATTGAAATTCCAGAAGATAGAGCGGGTTGCAGAGAAATTCTGTCTTGTATTCTGCTGTCCAAGATGGAGGATGCCGTTGTATTCGTTGGTGGCTGAGCACCATTCCGTCAAAGAAGAAAACAGCACATGAAGGCAAAGTACCTCATCAAGCAAGCCTGAGTCAATGTCTACGAGCGTTTGCTGAGCAGCGGCTCGATCTTCCTTGGTCCGAGGATCCTTCTTGGGTTCCATTTCGTTGTTGCTTCTGGTGTCATGGACACAATCGATTTTGCAATCACAATAAGGACATGTTATGCGTTGCACTCCGATCGTGCCTCTTTCCACTTTACCAGTGATTTTTTGTTGGCACTGATTGAGCGTAAAGGTTAAAGATCACAATAAAACCTTTGTGCTGCATACCTTCGGGTGTGGGCAAATAACCACATAATCCTGCATTTCAAACTTGGTCGAATGATTCAGCCCTTCAACAGCTTCCATCGATGTTACAGCCTTGTCCTCCTCCTTTTTCAAAGATAAGATGATTAGAATGTATCAAGTTCAAGCAGCCTTACATCTGAGTCCTCGATTGTGATAACTGGCGATGGACACTCATTTTCCTTTGACGAGCCTTGAACAGTAAGATTTTGGGCTGATCCGACCGCTGTCTGAGAGGAGTTTCCAGCATGAGACGTTCCATTGGTCTTCATCAGCCTCGCTTTTAAATCTGGGTATGCCTCCTTCTTGCTCTTCTGTTTCTCGTTTGTGCGCATCCGACTATTTTCAAAAGCCTCCATAGCGAATCTCTTTGACAGCTCTAGTTGCTCTGAGAGCTTCTCATTTTTGGTCGATTTCTGAATAAGAATCAAATATATCTCTAATGCTGTGAAGAAAATTGAAACCTTGTGCTTTGCCTCAGTCGGCGTTTCAAGCTTTGATGATGCTGTTTGGTCACGACCTGGTTTCCCCAGTCAGATATGAATGATTTTTAGAGCAAAAGATAGGAATTGAGACCTTGTTTCAGCAACAAATCCTGTCCACATCGAAATATTTCCAGAAGCAGTAGAGCAAAAACAAAGTCATTAATGGAAATGTAAGGTCATCACGACAAACCTGGTACAGATCAGGTTTTGTGGATTGAAAACTATTATGGAAAGTCTGTAGAAAGCGGAATCACACATGTTCTCAACTCAGGCATCAAAGACCTGCGTGTTCGATCCTGAATGAGGAACAGAATTTGGAACATCGGGACGGCTTCTATTCTTGTGAACACTACTACTTGCAAAAACACTTGATCATTTCAGTGCAATGTCGTCACCCCCTGCTGATATACCTGAGGTCTCTATTCGAAATTGATTGTAATCGATTCGCAACATCATGATAATCGAAAAGACTCGTCCTTGCTAAGTCAGCTGCGTTCTGATTCAGTGCAGACAAAGACTGATTTTGAGTCGGCTGGTGAAATGGCGGATATTGCATTGAGTTGACGCCAAAATTTGCTTGATTCCATGAATTGAGGTTAGAGCTCGATCTGAGTTGCTCAGTCATTGCAGAAATCTATGGAGAAACACACTTCAGATCCTCAGCGGCACAAGGAAGCCATCACCTCATCAGCGGTCTTGATGGTCATCGAACGTTTCAACGACTCAATTTTCTCTGGTGGCAATTTGGTACAAGCATCGATAGGGATAGCACATCCCGAGCAGTTTATCCTCACACTATCTACACCAGGTGCGACCAGAAAGACCATCATGCTCCCACACGCCGGGCAACTAACTTGCATCTTGAACCGCATTCCTTCGTCGTCTTCGTTGTACTTCCCCGACTGCAGGTTCATCCTTCTAGATGTCCTTCAAATCTTGCTAATGTTCCATGTTCAATGTATCAATCAGAAGCCTGGAAACCAAAGCAAGATTTAGACACCAAGGCTTCGCTCTATCTCATCGATCATATCCCTTTCGGATGCACGCTTTGTACCTGAGCCAAACCCTCTCTAAGCAAGTGCAAATTCCATCGCTAATCAGATTTGCTCTCGTCCTTTTGTTATACGCTCCTATCGTTGCTCGCCACACAGACCCTGTAGCTCAATTCCCTTGTTGCCGTAAAGCAAGGGCCATACCCTAGTTTCCACTGACCTCGAATGGGGGTAACCTAAGCCATTGAATTACCACTGGATCTCTTCATTGGCGCGTCCTCGTGCAACGATCTCAGTGCAGTATCTCAGCAGCATTTCGCTTCCAGCTTCTTGTTCTCTCGTCCTCACACCTCATCTCATCTCATCGCCTTCTTCACGTACCTCCACCACGCCATGCCTTCCCGCCAAGCCTACCGGTACCCCTACCCTCCTATTCAACAACTACCCATCAGCCAGACAACCATGCATCAGACCCCTACCCCCTTTGTTTTTCGATACCACCCCCCAGTTCACAGACAATGACGATGAGATTACGAGTTGCCAAGCATGCCTACCCCAGAGGTCTTTGTGAATTGTGAGACCCCTACCCCTCATTGAACATGTACCCCATTGTACTACCCCGTTTCGAAATTTTCACACCCCTCAAACACCCTAGTATCACCCCACCTTTCAAAGCTATTCTTCAGTACCCCAATTTTACCAGTCTAGAGTACCCCTGCTTGTAGGGGCCGGGGGCCTCAGGTTTGAAAGAAGCGAACTCACTCGAGGACCTCGGCGCAGCTTTTCTTTGACCTAGGATGTTTCAATCCAATTTCAACAAATTCTCTTTGTTTTGAAATTTCAATATACATGTAATCTAGAAATATTCAAGATAAGTAAATCATTTTGTACCAAAGATGTAACTCTCGTAGTAACCGGACACAAATCATCGGAAATGATTGCCCCTTCACTTTTGGTACCAAAAAATCAACCCGTACAACTTCTCCTAGTAACGGTAGTGATACCAGCATTTCATTTACCGGACTGTACCTCGGCCGCCGGGCCGCCGGGGCCGCCTTGCCGGGGCGCCGATACTGATACTATGAGTCACTCGGGAATTCGGCTGACTCCCGTCACAAGTTAGGAACCGTTGAAGGCTTAAACTTCGCCCACTGTGACTTGGGAAGACGAAAATCGGAAACTTCAAGTAGAAGAAAGCCTACAGTAAGGTCTTATCACACGGTGTCACCTGACTTCAGTGACTTGCCAATGCTTGGGTTTCACATCCTAGCATACAGTCTATCTCTCATGTGCTCCTCAATTCTGGTTTTTGTGTGCATTAAACTCGGTCTTGAGCAAACTTGAAAACTGTCTTGACGGTTACAACTAAGGTCGATGTGATATCTGACGGTGACCGGCTTTGGCACAGTTGACAGTACAAGTCTAACAAACTTGTGCTTCGTCGGTTATGACGGAGCGGCCGGGACAGCGGCTGACCGGGGGCCAGCCGGCCTGACCCGGTGACCTGAGCCCTCCGAGGCTCGGACCCACTGGCCCGGCGCCCGGCGCTCGGACCCGCCTCCGAGTCGGGACCTGGGCTCAGCTAGCTAGCAGGCAGGCCACAGCAGCAGGTTTTGTATTCATCTCGGACATGGCGCCGCCTTACCTGTCTCAAACAAGGATATGGCAGCGCAGGTTCTTGCGAGGAGATCGCAATGACGACGATTCTTCGAACGAAGATGCCATGAAAGGCTCAGAGAGCTTAGAGCGCTCTCATGCAGTACCCTGGATGGACGCGCTTGGAGGCCTCACCAGGTACAAATGAATAGGAATGCTCATGCCACTCACTCGTTGCCTCGCCTCAGAGAGAACTGGTTGAAATGGCTGCATGCAGTCGGCGTGCACGACAAGATTTTGAGCCTACAGGTCTTCAAAATGCTCTTGTCCCTGGCACAGAGCGCAAACCTTGAGGTACGCCTTGAATTATGATTTCCATTGCATGCTGAACACATGAGAAGAAGGGTAGGTGGGAAGCCAGAGACATTGAGGAGCTTTGGAAACATCTGAAGTCCATCGATTCAATTGCTTCTCCTTCCAGCGAATATCTCACCACAAAGACGTTTCTTGAGTTCATGTATAGCAACAATCTCTTCGTTTCGGTCCCAGATCCAGTACATGGTCACGAGGGATCGTTGATGGCAAGTAACCGGGAGGCAGAAGCATCAAACTTCTTGTTCTTAGACACGGACTCTGCCTCAAAATCTCGAACAATCGACAGAGTCGATGCGGAATGCATTGATACTGTTTCAAACTTGAGCGACTTCAAAAGAGACATTGTAAGTACGATTTCAACTCTTGACAAACCCACGAGAAAGTTCAAAACTTCAAAGAGAGCCACTCTCGACAGAGTCTCTCAAAGGAAGCCGAACGGGGTTTCTTTGAGGTCCGATTTGGCGAACAAACGGATATCAGAACTTGAGGAAAAGGTCAGGGATGCAGAAGACAAAGCTATGGCAGCAGAAAGGCGGGAGAAACAAGCGCTGGAACTGGTGAAGGAACATATTCAATTGTACACACAGGTCTCGCAGCTCTGCAATGCGTGTGTTTCAATTTTAATCTGAGCGACAGGCCGAAACAGACTTGGAGTTGTTGTCAGAGATGGTCAAGAAGAACAAGGTGCAAGGAGACAGGGGTTTAGGTATCTTGGATGGAAGGTGCCTGCTTCTTACGCCTGTGCAGAGCATGCCATGAACATCGAATTGGCGAATACGAAGCGTCTACTGGAAGAAGAACGTCAGAGAAACGATCTCTTGCAAGTGAAGCTCAGGCAGAAGGAGTTAGAGTGTAAAGATCTCCTCAAAAAAATCTATGAGCTTCAAACGGTTTGAAAACTGACAGCTTTGCAGAAAATCTTGACACGAATTATGCAGGAGAAAGTTTGCGAATTGCCCATGTCCAAGGCAGACTTGAGATCTTCATCCCTGGCAAACGTGTCTCATCTCAAAAACTCTTTGCAGCCGTCCATGAAGCCGTTGCCTCGGGAACAACACAGCGTATGGTCACAGCGCTGGCGATTCTATGACTCAGACTCCGATACCTCTGATTCCAGCGAAGAGCCCAGCAGAGTTACGCAGGTGTCAAAACCGTCGGAGAGGAAAGAGAAGGAAGACAGGCGACCCTTCAAAGCAGGTGAAATTCAAAATACAACTTCACGATTTTGATCCCTGAGCAGAGCAAATTCTCCATCGGTGGACGAGAGGATTACGAAATTTAAGAACGTGAAAGGTTCGGTAATGTAAAGAATGACCAATGTTTGCCTGGATTTCAAGAATCGTGCATTCCTGTTCGATTTGCTTTCCCCGACACATCCCCGACATTCGCTCACTCATAAGACTCTCGCACCTTGTCAAAACTGAGAGAAGGTGTGAATGGGACTCTGAGAAACACGCAAAGTCTGACCTGAAACAGAAATTCTTGCGGTATTGCTCTCCTGAGACGCACGACATACAACAGATTTGCCGTATGATTTCCACAATCACAATCTTATCGGGAGCAGTCAGGTTGACCTTCAGTTTCGACGAATCAGTGCATTTTGATGCAACACAATAAGTGAGATTCAGTTACCTTGTGAGCTCCCATGTGGCTGATTGTATCAGCAATGGCATGGATGAGCTTTGTTCTGTCCAACGCATGTGAACAAACCTCGAGTCAACGTATTTCGTACTTGTTAGCGCTGCTATTTTGTCGAACTTGAATATCGACGCGAAACGTGAGCGGTTTTGTGGCATTGAAGTGAGGTTGACACAGCTGTCAATCTGTCATGAGCACGCGAGCAAGTCTAAGGTCACCTGTAGTGCAAGGTTCGCTGCCTTCTCAGGAGAAGCATAAGTCGTGTTCTCTACAGGGATTAAGCGCTTCAAAGAATGAAACATGTCGAGCGAGATGTTGTTCGTCACGATCTTTTCAAACAATCGCGTTGTGAAGGTATTGGGGTCCTCTCCTATGCGATCAATCCACCGAACGAATACCTAAAATATCGATCACATAGGTCGAGGATAGGGGCACAGCAAACCAGTCCTTTCACTTCTGTGAATGAGTGAGTTTTCTTCTTTGACTGGGGATAGAGGTGCTCATCTTCTAGGTCATCGATCTCCTCCTTGATGATGTCACTCAGTCGTCTCTTCCCGTCAAGCTCCTGACGGATTGGGGTCTCGGGTTCCTTCTGATCCAACCTAAAGTGGTCGAAGAGCAATGCTACATGCTTGTACCCAACGTCCTGCCATCCTCGACGTCGCGGGTTGACTGAGAAGATCATTCCTTGCGACCCATTTCGAAGATTGTCAAACGTCAGCTCCTCTTCCTCCCCTTCTCTGATCCTCCGTTTCTTCCTTGGGAAGTACTTTCTGCGCTCTGATCTCGTCGCTCGACCCCCTTGCAGGCGGAGGAAGAGACGGAGGCACGATGTGGAAGTAGGAGCAGCAGGAGCAGCAGGAGCAGCAGGAGCAGCAGGAGCAGCAGGAGCAGCAGGAGCAGCAGGAGCAGCAGGAGCAGCAGGAGCAGCAGCAGGAGGGTAGCAGGCAGTCATGAGCAGGATTGCGGCATGCAGCATCAATGTCGCGATTGGCCGCATTTTTTCCAATGAGGCGGAATGGGGATCAGTGAACCGCGGAAATTCTCGTAGGAACTCGAAAATGCAGAGCGAGTAGAGGGAGGAGAGAAGAAGAGGAGAGAGAAGAGGGAGGAGAGAAGAAGAGGAGAGGAGAAGAGGGAGGGGAGAAGAAGAGGATGAAGTCAGCTGTGACTCAAAGATGCGGTGACATGACGACTGGAGTTTCATGATGCCGTGATGACGAGAAATCGCGAAGAAAACGAATGAAGACAAGAAGTCTAACAGACTGGATGACGAGGACGAGAATGATGTAGCGAACACAATGAGGCTTGAAAGCTTTGTCGACATCTTCAATGCAAACGGCGATGGTTGCATCGACGACGAGGAGCTTGAAGATCTTTTGGATCGAATGGAAGGAAAGAAACAAGCAGCCGGGAAAGAGCGCTTGCATGAAGACGAGAACGAAAGAGGAACGGCAGAGGGCGCAGAGCCGAAACTCGCTTCGGAATCAGAGTCTCATCAAGAACTAGACATCATTCCTGATTCCGAGGAAGAGGAGGACAAGCAGGAGAAGGAGCAGGAGCGTCAGCAGGAACAGGAGCAGAAGCAGGAGCAGGATCAGGACGTCATTCCAGACTCCCAGGAAGAGGAAGCTCGCGCAGCTGACGGCGATGAAAAGCAAGACGCTCATGCGCCTGCAGAGCCTTCATCTCCTCCATTCAGCTGCACAATGCTTGTGACGTCAGACCTAGACACGGCGTTTCCTCCTATGAAGAACGAGAGGTTCTCACCAAGTCCCTTCCAGGTAGCTCTGCTGCAGCACGTGGAGCAGGTGCGGGGCCACCTGAGCCATCAGGTCGGGCTGCTAGTCATGGCGACAGCGCTGGGCAAGACGATTTTTTGCATCCTCGACATCGAAAGGCAACTGAAGAGAAGAGAAGCGGAGCAAGGAGAGGGAGGGGAGCAAGACGAAGACGTTAGGTTTCAACAAGGCCACGAGGAAGCGCATCAAGATGGGCTGAGAGCGGATGAGGAGGGAGCCTTTGAGGAGCGTGGAAGTGATGCAGTGCTTCCATGGCGTGTTGTGACAGAGGTCGACAGAGAGATACCCGTGAAGCAGGAGCATCTCGAGCTCATCCTTCCGCTGGGTTTCCCTGAGGTATCCTGTCGAAGGTGATTGCTCTGCTCTTGCTGCCCTCTTGGCCTAGCGCAGTCGTTTTGTGACGTGTTTCTGCAGAGCTCTGCAAGTGCGCGATCACGATCCGCACGCAGCCATTGATTGGCTCCTGTCGCTCCAGGAGGGAAAAGTTTGGGAGGAGCTAAAGGATAACCGGGAAGGAGAGCAACGGGGCAAGAGGAGAGCTGGCGGACATTTTCTCCCAGACACGAGGGGAGGGATGAAGTTGACTTGTAGCAAGCGATCGAAGAGCGAAGGAGGAAGCAGACTGATCGACTTGAAGGGGAGGAGGGCGATGCCCCTCTGCAAGCATTTCACCTTTCTGTTTCTCGTGCACACGAGAGCGATCCGAGACGCCGCGTATGAGAAGTTTCAACGTCACTTCGTCTCTTTGGGCTATGACAGGTTGTAACAGAGAAGATCGATTCTGATCTCACCCGCTTGTTTGAAGGGCGAGTTTCTTGAACGTCAGCGAACATCTTGGCAAGGGGCAGCTCCCCGAAGAAGTTGGTTGGTGCCTTGCAGGATTGAATTCTCACGAGCTCTCAGACGTTCAATCATGTTCTCTTCATCTTCTGCCTCTTCCAGTCGTTTGATCGTCTTCCTTCATCCGTAGTTCCTCCCTCGACCTGACGCTGCCCTGACGGCTGTTGGCACAGATAGTCGCGCGCGTGACGCACGTTTGCTTCGACGAGTGTCATCACCTCCTGGCAGAATCTTATCTCAAGATCTTTGAGACCATTCGGCAGTCGTCCAACTTGACTTACTGCCTGGTGGGCCCTTTGACGCGTCCTTGTTTTCTCTTACACGTGTGTCAGGGAATGACGGCAACTTTGCGTCATCGATCTGACCCTCAGGTGTCTCCGACTCTCTCGAGTTGTATCACATTTACTGTCTTGTACATGTCATACACATTGTTGAATCATAGCAATCAACGAGTGATTTATGTTAAAAAATGTTCAGGGTGAAGATCTCAAGAAACTTTTTAAGGGGGTCCTCTACATTGACTTCTCTTGGATCTCTGCCAAGGTTGTTGCACACCTGTCATCTGACGGTTCTCACATATGGCAGTCTCTCGGGTTTTTCCCTTCAGTTGAATACCTCGAAGCTCTCCCGACGTTACACAACGGAGCAGGTAGACGCAAATCTGTCCCACATTTCATTTCTGTCAGATTCTCGTTTTCATGTTGGTGTAGATGCCAAGACTTATGCCCAGCTGCACGTTGACCCTTTGACATTGGCGAGGCATCGGTGACGCTACGAGCAGGACATGTTCGTTCAGCACGGGAATGTGAGGAGATTTGTTCGAGACATGGAAACGAGCCTTACATTGATGGGCATGGGCTCAACCGAGCAGTGGTAGCAACCTCCCTCCCCCAATCCTATCTCCTTCCTATCATTGCCTCCGTTCTTCTGTCGTTTCTAGTGCTTGACCCACTGCTGCCCGTCTCGGCTCTCATGTTCCTCGCTTCTTCTTCTTATTCCTCACATATCCATCAGCAGACGGTCGCTCACTCCTGACAACATCGTGCGCACCATCTTCGCCTATCAGACTGCTCGCGAGGTTTCCTTGTTGCTCAGCTGGGCTGTAGCTGACGAGTAGTCGAGGCGGCTTGTCTGAGTCCTAAGAGGCGGATGCTCATCTTTGTTCAGTCTACCTTCGATGCCGACGAGGTTCTAGCGATTCTCCCAAGCTGGTGCTCAACTACAAGCCCACCAGGTGTCGCGTCTGCTCAACCGATCGGAGAGTCACGATGCCGGGGGCCTCCGACATCTCGCGATGTCCGCACATTACAAGGTTAAGCGTGAGGCCCCGGCTAGCTCCCTGCTCATCTGCCAGCAGCAAGGCGGGCGAGCCGAGCGCAATGTCGCCAAGTTTGCGTCTCGTCCAGCAGCGGGGATGGCACATGCTCTCGTGACAATCTCGATGCTCAATGAGGGATACGACTGTCCAGGTACGTGCTGACTCTCTCGCGCTTCCTCCTCACGGGTAGCAGGCGTTGACTTCGTTGTGCTCGCAAGAGTGACAGACAGTGAGGTGAGGGCGTGCGAGCTTGCGACGCGTCTTGCTCTTGCACTTACTCGCTTGCACTTGCGCGCGGCAGATTGTCTTTGCTCAGCAGATGGGCCGCGGGCTCCGACGTGACACGTCGGATCCCTCCAAGGAGGTAGAAAGAGCGAGCAAGCGCGAGCAAGGAGAGGCAGCTGAAGCTGATCTTGCTCCTTCAGGTCACCATCCTCGACCTTGCACTGAACCTGCGCAGACGGTGAAGTCGATGACGCCTGTTCCTGTGCCTTTCCTGATAGGACTTTACAGCTGGAAACGCCTCATGGGCGAACTGCCTGACTCAATCGTCCACGAGATGATCAAGGCATGCCTGCGACTTCTGCCTGCTCCCTCCCTTACCTGCTCCCTCCCTTACCTGCTCCCTCCCTTCCCTGCTCCCTCCTATTCCAACGCTTCTGTTGCGCTTCTATCGGGTAAGACTTGGGTAACTAGTCTATGCAGAGCTTCTGGCATGTGACAAATTTTGTCGGACACACGACAAAGTTATGAGATAGCAGCACATGGCAGATTTTACAGTATCTCAACCATATCACACTTTTTCCTTACTTAGGGACTACCAGGTTGTCGATACCGGAAACAACCTTGGCTGAAATAATCTTGTCGCCGACCTGTAAATAAATTTTCAACGTCAATCAAACCATAGCGGGTGTCACTTGTGAATTTACCTCGACATTTGAGAGAAGGCGGTTTCCTTCCACAACGTAACTGCCCTCTGAATCAGTCCGACTTGAAGCTCGTGGCATAATACCTCACCCGAAAGTGCTGAACCTGCCGTCCATCAGATTTCTCCCAGCGGTGGTCAATTCAGGATCGAAGAGCAGGAAGAAGAACTGGCGTAATCGGAACTCGTCATCTCGCTGCTCAGATGAAGGCACACAGCATACTTGCGTAGACGCATCGTTGGCATTATCTTCGGATCTTGCCATGGCTAGGGTGCCGTAGACAGAGAAGGGCAACTGCAAGACGATCAGAAATTATCCTGCATGCACCTTGTTTCCTCACCTTGGGCTGAGCTAGAGGGCGGCCGTCATCCTCAAGAGTTGTCTGCATCCTCCTTTGTCAGCTTGCCGTGTTGATTGCAAGGATCACGAGGTACCTCGTAGGTTGGCTCCTTGTCTCCTTCAGCGAACACCTCAAGCGGCAGCGTTCTTACGGATCTATCCATCCTGTGAGCCGCACAACACCACCTCTCTTCCTCCGCTACCCGTCGGAGTTCTTAAAACCATGCACGCCCTCAGTGTTCTCCGGCTCAGGATCGCCAGTTTGAACAACAAAACCATCGGAGCGCTGTAGGCAATTAGAAGTGAACACAACCAAAACTGACAACATACCTGGATAGACATTCCGTTATAAAATCCTCTGTTTACCTACTTAATATGTCAATTGAAATATGGGTTCATGTTTGTACAGATTCACCAGATCCACAAAGGCCCCAGCGTTGATAGGAGCAGTGTAACCATCGCAAACAACTCGAAACACTGCTTGGTCGTAAACCGTTCCTGTAACAACAACCAAGAAGTCATTAACGAGCTCACTGAAATTCATAGAAGCGAAGCCCCACCATCGACATCAAACTTGGCACCGTCAGCTGCTTTCTTGACTGTCATCTCCACTACGGCTCTTCCCTAAACGAGATGGTGAACGCCGAGACCCCGACAAGACAGTATATATTCAGCCTCGCACTTGTTACCTTGAGCTGAGGAAGCTTGGCATATTCTTTCGGAATCCTGAGACAAGGTTATGCCGTTTAGGGAGCGAAGCGTAGTCCTCACTGATAAGGAAAGTCCTTGATCATAAGCTGCTCCAGCAATCCAATCTTGTCAAGGGCCGCTCGTTTTGCTTTCTCAACAACTGCAACATCTTGTGTTTCCACGCTTTTGACGACATTTTCCAAGCTGCTCTTTACTTCATCAAGCAACGCCTTGCCCTCAGCTTGACGATCAGAAGAAACGTCCTGAATGGAATTAACGGCAACGCAATGAGAATAATTGTTCGTCAACCTTCAGAATGGCATCAGATTTGGTCGTGACGACATTCAGGGCCTTCCTAGAGTATCCAAGAATCTTGCTCCACCTCTCGCCCCTGATCTCTCGGAAAGCTTTGTCCATCTTCATCTCGAGTTCAGCCTGTCCAGAAATAAGGTCGTAGACCTGAACGCGAGACAAGAACTATCCTACCTGCGCTTCTCGGATGGGATTCTTTGGATTGATAGGAAGTGAAAGTCGGAGGATAGACTCCGGGTCCTTGTTGGCATCAACTGAAGGGGCTCCACGAGTGACCTTGGACGACGTGGCTCCTTGCGCATAAGCTGTGCCTCCATAGGACACAGGGGAATCTGGCGTAACCATGCCCGGGGAAAGAATCAACGAGGCTCCAAGAATGCCAGAGAAGATCATGTTGGAGATGCTCGAAAGTTTAGCTTCCAAGGTGTCCTGAGGCTTGGCAGACATCAAGATCGATGGTCTTGCTGACCTCAAGGGGCTCATCGTTCCGTGTGAACGAAGCTTCAAACAAGACGGAGCGAAGCAAAAGCAGGGCGAAACAAGCAGGACCAGTGCAGCCTGAAGGGCCAGAAGCGTACGACCTTGAACCATGAACATGATACAAGAGATCGTGAAGCAACCTACACAAACGTGAGGACAAGGAGATGCTGCTTGTAAGCCTAGTGATTGCGATAGTAGAAAAGCTGGTGCATCGGAGATACGCACACAGCGATCTAACGCGATAATAAAACAGTGGCAACGACAATCGAGTTGAAGATGATGAAAGAGAAGGAAACAACATGAGATTCGGAAGCAACAGCCCGGATGGTTTGAGAGAGTTGGACGGAGCCATGGATCACAAGCAGGGGGATCAGACACATGTGAGAGAAGATCCGAACGAGAAGAAATAGAAACATCAAGATCCAAACGGGAAGAATAGAAACATGATGAGGAAAAGAAACAGTGATAGACGTAGAGGCATGCAGATCAGCGAGGTTTATGAATTGGATTAGGATGGTCAGAAGAAAGCGCACCAAAGAAGTGGAAGGGAAGGAGAAAGAGAAGAAAGGAGTGAGGGAATGGGGAAGGATAGAGACCAAAAAGGAGAACGAGGAGAGAGAGGATTCAGATGATGAAGCATAACTCGCCAAACGTCATGACAAACAGCATGAGATCCCGTTCGGCGCTTTCGCGGCATGGTGTAAGGGTGTAAAAGGATCGAGATCGTAGTGGGGGGTGGGTAGGAGTGAGGGTGAGAGTGTATGGAAAGGGGGGTATCAAATACTGTGAAGGAGGGGTACT
Source organism: Guillardia theta CCMP2712 (assembly GCF_000315625.1). NCBI lineage: Eukaryota > Cryptophyceae > Pyrenomonadales > Geminigeraceae > Guillardia > Guillardia theta. The sequence continues at coordinate 486,240 of NW_005434616.1, forward strand.
GTAATACAAACCTTGTGCAGACTCATGGGTGGGGTCTTTCTGAGCCATGACGGGGTGGTTTTCCTGGAACACTTATAGGTCCGACAAGGATTTCTGGGGTGGGGTAGTAGATGACGTATGAGGGGGGTGTATCTCATGATTTCCTTGCCAACGATTATTTTCGTGGGTCCCCTTTTTTTCACACTATTTATTTCATTATAAAGTAAATTTCAAAATTGTGAGACAAAGAATAAAGAAATTCAACTTTTTGTTGCAAATTATCAATCTGTGAAATTTTCTTTTTTTTTGCTGACCACATATAAAGACCTGGTAGGGGTGGTGGGTCTGAACTTTCGCTCACGAGTATCTCCGATGATATATCTCAGTTCCTTCAGGATACTTTGGCCCTACTTGGACTTGTGCATATTTTACTGCCTCAAATTGTACAACAATAGCGAGCTGAGGTGAGCTCGAGCTCTATGCGATGGGACCCAACCATGGCCAGGTGTTGAGTAGGGCAGACGAAGATGAGGGAAGAGCTGGGGAGAAGCCGAACAAGGGTCGAGAAGCGTAGAAAGAAAAGATATGAGGACTGAGAAATGAAAGATGAGATGTGAAGATGATGAACGGGGAACTAAAACAAAACGATGACAGTAAGATTGTATGGAGGTCTTTGCGAGAGGGGATTGAGAGGAGAAGTTAGCGTTGAGCAAATATAATTTTGAGAAGGTCACAGCATGTGGACACATCTGAAGATTGAAGGGAACTATCTGATTGTTGATGAAGAGAAGGAAGTTCTGGCATGTGGAAGCAACATGAAATGATTCGGTTTTCTTGGCCAGGTTCTTGGAAATGAGCAACCAGATCAAGAAAGTTGGGGTGATCGGAGGAGGAATTGGCGGAATGGCGCTTGCTGCTGCTCTAGTACGGAAGGGGATCGACGTCTCTGTGTATGAGAGAGATGCGGCAATGGAGTCGAGAAGTCAAGGCTATGGGCTTACCATGCAGCAAGGGGGCAAAGCCCTCAAGGAGCTCGGGATCACAATGAAAGGCATTAGCTCAATCTGCCACTACTCTCTCCTACCAGACGGAGAAGTCATCGGATGGTATGGGCGACAATGGCGGAGCGCGGAAGGGAGCAGGAAAGAAGAGCTTTGTTGGAAATGCAAGGGCACGACGTGGAAGCCGCAGAAAAACAAGGACGCTAAGGCAGGGAAGCCCAAGACAACGTGTACGGTTTGTGCGGGCACGGGAAGGATGAATGCAGAAACCATTTACAATGTACATATTCCTCGTCAACAACTTCGCGCTGAGTTGTTCGCTCAGTTGCCTGCTGGGGTTGTGAAGTGGGGGCATCAATTCGTGAGGTTCGAAGAGGATTCAACCCAGGGAGACGTCATTATTCATTTCGGCAATGATGTCCCTTCTGATCGCGTTTCAATCTTGGTGGCAGCTGATGGAATATATTCAGGTGTTAAGATGCAGATACTACAAGAATTCCTGGACAAGTCTAACAATGACAACACACGCATTGACGAACTCGCAGACATCCTCTCGTCTCATCCGCGAGATGATCTCATTAGCACCCCCCCAGCGAGATGCATCTCAGTGAGAGATTTTGAAGACAAAGCTTCTCAGCACTATCTGATGCCATTGAAGGTGATAGTAATCTTGGGCATTACCAACGTACATCACCCTCTCTTGAAGCAAAGAGTCTTTCAAACCTTGAATGGAGAGACTCGCATCTACGTTATGCCTTTCTGTGAAGGAAATCCTTATGAGACTATGTGGCAGCTCTCGTTCCCATACCCCCAAAGTTCCGACGGCTCAGAGCCCACAGACTTGTCTCCTTCCAGCTTGAAGCGCATGGCGCTGGAGCGCTGTAAAGACTGGCATAGGCCAATACCAGAGCTGATTGAGAGCACGAAGCTCGAGGGGTTGACGGGTTACCCAGCCTTCGACGCGGATCTCCGCCTCCTCCAGCACACGCTGCGCCAGCTCCGAGATCGTCGTTCGAGGGTCACCCTGCTCGGAGATGCAGCTCATCCCATGTCACCCTTCAAAGGTCAGGGGGCCAACCAAGCTCTTCTTGACGCTGTCAGCTTGGCTCGCTTCTTGTCTCTGAGCGACTGGGCCGGAAAGAGGGAGGGAGATGGAAACGGAGAAGGCTGTGGGAAACGAGACCTGCACGACTACTTGAAGGGTTGTGGGAGGGCCTCCATGTGCTTGTCGGACGCATTGGGCTCCTATGAGGAAGAGATGATGCAGAGGAGCAGGAAGAAGGTCAGCATCTGCTGCTCGGCCTTCGCCTCACTCGTCACAGGTCGTCGCCTCTCGCGATGCTGCCAGGGTTTTGCATTCGCCTGCCGCTTGCGCCAAGTGAGATGAATTCTGAAATGATAGAGCTGACGGAGCTGTACAGGACTAATTGCGTGAGGGCGAGTGCTGCTCTTGCTGCAGAAGGGTTCGAAAACGATCCAGAGGTTACTTGGATGGAATGGCATGTGAATGAAGTGACTTGATGCTTTACAAGGGACTTGCTAAAAGAACAGCGATTACAGAAGAAGAGCTCTTGCTGGCACGAGACGAGATCAGAAGACTGATATCACAGTAATGAATGTCTACCTTTGAACTACTTCATGCGTTGTCCTCGGAGGAGTTTCGGTGAACCTACAAAGCCAATAAGAATAGCAGACGCTGACGCACTAGCAAATTCCTTCCAACTTCCAGTATCATAGTTGATCTCCAGCAAGATGCTCTCAATCTTTCCATCCAGCCTCTCCGATCGCAGCCTGCTCCATCATGATTTTGTGCTCGAGTAAGCGAGGCGAATCTCTCACGTAAAGCTGAGAAGCGGCGGCTGATCAGGGAACGGATTGACTCGCACGCCGCGGATGAAATCAATGATCGCACGCTTAGCCCCCTGACATAGGTCCGCCTGTCAGAAGAATCTTCCATCTCCACTCCTCGTCTTCCCAGCCCTGAATCCTCCAGCTCCTTCTCCCTCTCCTCATCATCAAATGCAAAAAGATCATTCGCAAGTTCGCGCCCTCTGCTAATATTCTACGCTGCAGTTCAAATGCCGTCACCTCGTTCAAGTGTCGAGAGGTTTCGACGAGCTCGATCAGGCCAGGGACAGTTTTGAGCTGGATTTCTGTTAGACGTTTTGCATATCATGCGATTCATGTACTTGTTTCTTCCATAGCGCTACGCTCTCTCCCGGAGGAGCAGCAGGAGGATTATCAGCTGGAGCACTAATTAGTATGCTGCGTTGTCTCACATGCAATGAGCTACTCGCAGGGGCGTCAGAAAAGCTCTCAGGCTTAGAAGCTGATCCGCTATCTTCTGCTGCGATCCTCTCAGATTTCCTCTCCCTCATCCTCTTATTCCTCCTCCAGACATGACCTTCTTTGGCAAGAGCTTGCTCCGCTAAGTGTATCTCGTCAAACACAAGACCAAGGGTGTTTGCATTAGCTCACCACCGGCACTTGCTGCATCATTCACTCTGTGCTTCTTTTGCTTCCCTCCCTCCTCCTCGTTTTGATTTTTCTTGCCCCTAGATCGCTTGCCTGAAGGAGCCTTCCACAAAAGACTCAGTCGCGAGCCTCGTCGAAAGAGCATTCACATACTTGAGCCTCATCGGTTGTCTTGTCGTTTTCTTCATCGACTTCTTCCACGAGGACTTGCCTGCACTCATACACATCACAAGGCGATCAGACATGTTTCAAGGCAGCACAAAATATCAGTGTGGCGGGGGATGCCAACTGAAGTAGTTCGCTGCGGGGCAGTGAGATGTAGACTTCAGGGGTACTGTTCCTCAAACCTGTGTTCCTTCCCACCAGTTTGCTTCAGTCCGAGGTCTCGGCGTTATTGCCTTTGGAAACGCCGCATTTTGCCCACTCACGCTGAAACTGTGCTCTCTTGCCTCGCGATCTTTCCTAAACGACCTGTTTCAAAAATACGAAGGTTTCTTTGCAACACACGATTTACATCTCATCTTTGGTTTGTGGTTTGATGTCAAAAAGCCCCCTCTTCTTGAATCTTTCATGAAAATTTTCGGGTCTTCGCAGTTCGTCATGGTTCGACCTGATCAGCATTGCAGTCCTCACCTCAAACAATGAGAAGTGTCTATGCAAGAGACTTTCCAGTTCTCATCGCTCAGGTCTGACAACAACGTGAGTTCAAGGAACAAATCAAGAGTTGATACCAAGAGCACGATTATCGATGCTGAGGAATCGTTTTTGCAACGAGGTGATCCCCTTCAAGCTGTTCTTTGCCTCCGATGTGCTCAACATGTTCGAAAGAGAGGTGCCGATATCGTCCATCTGTTTCTTGTCCAACCGAATCCTATTGGCTGAGACTATGTCGCTCATCAGCGTACCCGTGAGCTTCACCTGCTCACTTTCAGCATGCGCGTCTGATCTCTGCTGCTCATATACCCAATCGTCATCGTCTTTGGCCGCACAGTGCAATACAGCCCTGCACGATAGGATTTACATATAACACGTGATGGACATTTAGCTGACTTGAATGCATCTTCAAGCTGCTGCAAGTCCTCTCCTTTTCTTGCACCGGTCTGACAGCATGTCATGTGAAGCAGCAATACTTGAGCGTTCGAACCATTGCGAGAAGCAATCGTAACTTGACCGGTTGTTCTATCTTCTTCCACTTGCTTTCATCCGCTAACTGTCCAACCTTCGTTAGTGGGGTAACAGCAATTTTGTTACGTGCCTGCGTCAGCACTTTCGAATTCAATGCCGAAGAAACTCTATCAGCTGTCAAGAAACAACACCATCAAACCAACCTTCGTGTGGCAAGAGAGTGGAGAAAGTCTTTATTGAAAGAAAATGAGGAAAAGGTTGAGGATGAAAATGAATGTAATGATAGGTAGAAGGGATGGAGGGGATGAAGGCAAGCAAGGAGGAGGATTCGCAGAGGGCAAGAAGGAAGAAGGAGAACAGGAAGGAGGAGACGGATCTTGCCTGTCCACGAAGTGCTGACCCTCTCTGCCAGCCACACGCTCCAGTCTCGTTCTTCCATGTCCGCTGTTCGCTACAAAACTTTTCTGTAGACAAAATTGAAATCATAAAATCGAGTTCTCTGGGGCTAAAATTTATATCAAATTCTATGTTTTATTTTGAAAATTCAAACTCGATATCGCAGTGAAGGGAGAATTGCCATTGGGTAGGGCAAGGAGATAGGTCGATAGGATCGCTCTCCATTGCTCCACCTTGGCCCAGCTTGCGTGGGTGTTACTTGTCACGTGATACTCCTTTGATGTGCGTTTCTTGCTTTGTTACATCACTTTGATATCGGTTCTTTCTGTGCGACATCATTTCTTGCTCTCAACTATGTAACAAGGGCTCTACCTCTCTCTCTCTCTCTCGATCCAGGCTTGTCGTTTCAGTGCTATCGCGGTCCTGAGATACTCGTACGTCTCGTGCCATCTTTCAGGTCCAGTCCACTCCTGCCATAGCACATCAAAGAAGTGTGAGCAGCAGGCAAATTCAGCTGACATCGAGCGGGCTTCGTCGCATTTGTCCTTTGGTTGGTTTATACTCCACGGTGGCAAAGTGAAGACACATCTTCTGCCTGCAATCTCGACTCATTTCCCTCTCCTCCTCACATCTTCTTCTTCTCACGCTTGCATGATGCAGTTTTCTCCCAGATCGTTCTGTGCCAGCAAATCGCCTCCAGCCTCCACCAACACCTGCGAGATGCTTGACAAGAGACGAGAGCAACAGAGAGGTTCGTCACCTGCACCGCGTCTTTGTGACCCCAGTGGATGGCAGCCATCAAGGGGGTGTGGGAGGCTTCGTTTCGAGCTTCAAGGTTGGCCCCATGAGCGACTAGAGCTCTTATCGCCTCCACGTGTCCCTCATGTGCCGCCCAGTGCAGAGCGGTGAAGCATGGCGCATACTTGAGCCCTCGACCTCTCACCCCCCCATCCAGCTCGATTGGGATGCCAGCGGAGAGAAGGCGGCTGATTGCTCGGCATGAGTTGTTCCTCGCAGCATAATGCAGGGCCGTCCAGTTGCCATGGTCCCTCGCCAGGACATCAGCTCCGTGTCTCACTAGCACTGCTATGTTGTCATCCTTGTCCTGATTTGCAGCATGATGCAATGCTGTGCACATTTGAACCTCCGGATCTCTGGCGTTAATGTCCACCTTGTACACTGTGAGAAACTCGTCTAAGTCCTCCTCATCGCCAAAAGCTGCCACGTTCCAGAAAGTTCGTTTGAGGACCCAATCGTAGGTTGAATCCTCCCTGCTCTCATTAAGAAATGAGTTGATTTGCCATGGTTGCCTTTTCCATGTCCGATTGCAGACATCACATAAAACGTCTGTTGCATGCAGAAGGTAATGCAATCTGAGCCTCCCATTATTGAAACGCCTCTCGTTGGCAAGGGAGATGTGATTTCTGTCGAAAAACTTGGAAAGATTATATTTCTTCAGCTCTCTTTGGTGTGATTTGCTTCCTCTCGCTGCAAGCTGTGTCATGTTCAAGATCTTTGAGTAGAATCTTCTTGTTTCTTTTGACATCCAGTGCTTTGCCAAATGGCTTGGAGGAAGAGTGGAACAATACCTGCAGTCACCAGAAACCCACTGATTGTATTTCAAGCGGAGGCGCGTTAGCTGACTATCAGGTACTCGTCGATCCGAAAATGACCAATATCCAACTGTAGATTCTTTCAATAATTTGATCCATTTATTGTATTCTTGGTCTTCATCGATCTTGAAATGCACATCCGGCAGATTGTACCTGAATCCAAGAGTGAAACAGATCGCAAAAGGATTTCATGGCAACCTGCCGTTGAAAAGTCGTTCTCGAAAGAACTTGGTGCAAATTTTCCCTCCGTATGGGTTGCCAAAGTAGCGTCCGTGTCTGCCTCGCATCGGCTCTGCAAGTCTTTTCAGGGACCAACAATCTTTCATCTCCAATACTACCACAATACAATGTTCCGTTGTGCGCGCAGAAGACTTCCCATTCTTTGCTGCTGTTTCACAATTCAGAAGCTGGAATTTCGATGTCACTTGCCTGTCTCGTGTCAAAGCTTCCTCATAAACCCGGCAGCATTCTTCTTCGTTTACAGGAGGCAACAACCATGCACCCTAGAAAATGTTCAGAGCAAGACCAGCGATCTTGAATAGCTTACAAAAGAGGAATTCGACTCCTCAGGCGAGAAGAACACGGAGCCCGGAAAAGCATAGAGAGTCTCGCCTGGATAGAGCACACTGCCGTCGCACAAGCGACGAGCAATTCCATCCTCATCGCCCCTGAATGATGTCAAACACGACCCGGGATCATCTGTCCTTGGTTCGCCAGGGATGGGGCTTGGGAACGGAGAGGAAGTAGGAGCAAAGGCAAGCATGTGGTGAGGACGCTTGTTGGAGCTTCCTATGCATGGAATAGGACAATTGATCTGCATGAAGCATGAGATGCTTGCTACCCGATGATTCAACGTACTTGCGACGGCGCTGTAAGCAAGAGCGCCCCATGCCCAGCAACTACAAAAGTGAAATTCTCACCAGGACGAACGTCGAAGGGGATTGGAACTTCGATCACTAAGATGCAAAGTGACACGCTGTTGCAAAGCAAATAGGAAGTCACCTTTCAGGGGATAGCGAGGTCGAGGATTTCCCGTGGTGTGCCGAACATGAACACTATGATGGTCTAGCACCTCAATTTTTTTATCTTGCTTGTTGATTACGACACGAACATCTTTTGGAAGCTCCAACTCCTCGTGATGGAGATCTATTGTCATGTCTTCGTCTGGAATCATTTGGTCTTGTGGAGTTTCATCTTCAGTCGTCTCGTCCGAGAGGTTTTCACTCGAAGTCAGTTTGTAACGATCACTCCCTGAACTTCGCTTCAATCGCGATGATGAATCAAAATCAGACCCCCCACGGAGCTTGATCCAAGGTTGCCTTTCAGCGCTTCCATGTGTCTTCAAGAGCTGAAAATCAACACATCTCTCATACCTGCAACTTGATGGGATCAAAGAACGGAGATCAAGGACGCAAGGATGTACCGTGTGGACGTTGAATGAGAGAGAAGTAAGAGCAAGACAGTGGTCAAAGACAGGCGATGCATCTCTTTTCATTCACCGAACGAGTTTCTTCTTTCACCTGGGAGAAACATGCGGACATGTTGCCATCGCCTGCTTGTGCCTGGATGCTCGGCGAGATCAAACCCATCACGAAGCTTGCATGGGTTGTTTGAGATCAAGCTCACCTCAGAGTCCTCACGCTGCTAGCTACTAAAAGCTCTAGCTAGGCGACCCATATAAGGTAGGTGGTTTTCGCTGCCTCCTTCGTTTCCTAGTATTTTATTGAGGCGGGTTTGTAGGCTCTATCCTCCCCCTCCTTTGTTTGCTCCGGTTTGCCCTTCTTTTTCAGTCAATATAGGTGGTGATCCCAGAAATTCCCTTCATGCGATCTTCTGCACCATCCTTGTACCATCCCATCTCTTGCCTTGTACCATCCCTTGTACCATCCCTTGTACCATCCCTTGTACCATCCCTTGTACCATCTCTTGTACCATCTCTTGCCTTGTACCATCCGTTGTACCATCTCTTGCCTTGTACCATCTCTTGCCTTGTACCATCCCTTGTACCATCTCTTGCCTTGTACCATCCTTTGTTGTACCATCCCTTGTACCATCCCTTGTACCATTCCTTGTACCATGTCTTGCCTTGTACCATCTCTTGCCTTGTACCATCTCTTGCCTTGTACCATCTCTTGCCTTGTACCATCCCTTGTACCAACACGTCTTGACTTCGTTTTAGCTGCCCGTGTGGAGCTGACTCTGAGCTGCTCAGGCTTGGATGAGATAAAGACTGGAGTCGCTTAAGATGAGCGGTAAGAAGTCGAATTTTATATCTAAGCGAAACGTTGTCGCCAGTTGGGTTCCGACAAATCTAGAAGAAGAGTTTGCAGATGAGTTCAAACACGTGTACTTCATAGCTGTACTGCTCTTCAGCGTCATACTCAGTGTATATGTTGCAACCATGCACAGATCAGTTTCTGGGGGCGACAATGGTGAGCTTCTTGGATGTGCTTGTGAGCTGGGGATTGCACATCCGCCTGGATATCCCACCTTCACCGTTCTCGGGCATTTTTTTGTTCGCTTCTTCCCGTTCGGAACTCCAGCATTTCGCGTTGCATTCATGTCCGGAACATGCGATGCTCTCGCAGGGGTCCTAGTGATGCTTTCTGTGCATCGATGGTTTCTGTTGGAATCAACGCTGGAGAAGAAAAGCGTGGCTCAGGCGTGGGTTGGCTCTGTTTGGCCATCGTTGCTTGCTGGTGGATTGTATTCTCTCTGTCCTCTAGTTTGGATGTACTCAGTTCAAGCAGAAGTGTTTGCTATGAACAATTTTTTTGCGGCGCTATTGATTTACTTGATCCTGAGGTTCAATGAAAAGAGAAGCCTGAAGCTTGCTTGTTTGGGCTCATTTTCTATTGGACTTGGTCTTACCAACCAACATACTCTTGTTCTATTCGCACTTCCGGGTAATTCTGGATATTCTTGACGTGCAAGCTGCAAATGACAGATTGACAGTTGTTGTTTGGAGCTTGTTTGTTGGCAGAAATGTTTTGATCAATGTTCGAGCCATCTCGCTTCTTTCTTTCTGTGGTCTTGTGGGGTTGACGCCGTACGTGTTCTTGTTCACTCATGCGAAGTACGCTCCACTTGGATCATGGGGAGACACGTCGACATTTGATGGCTTCATGACACACTTTCTGCGGAAAGAATATGGAACCTTCCAATTGTATTCCGGCAATGATATGCAGGTCAAATATGGAGTGCAGCATTGCTACTCTTAAACCTTATTACAGCAAAAACAAGTCCTTGTGGCGACATTGCGGTATTTCAAACAGGTAAATGTATTCGTGTCTTGACTTTTTCTTACTGTCGTGAAAGTTTCTGCTTGATGGTCTTTACATTGGTGCACCTCTCATGCTTCTCGGACTAGTCGACTCAGTGCAAGCGAGGATGCGAAATCCCCATCGATCTCCGGTCACTGTGATAGTTGGGGCGTGGATTACCTACTTGTTGGTGTTTCACTCCTTATCAAATCTTCCTATCGACAAACTTCCTTTGTTTCTTGGTATCCACATGCGTTTTTGGATGCAGCCGCACATTATCTCTTTCATGATTCTTGGGAAAGGACTCAAGGTTAGCCAAACACTCACTCCCAGCTTGTTCGCTGAGAGCTCGCAGCCATTTTTGGAAAGAATTTCATGCTGGAAAGCGCAATTTGTTATCCCAGCAGTGCTCTTGATTCTGTTCGCTCAAGTTGGAATCAACTATAAGTAATCCAGCCGTCAGCATGAAATTGTGTTGATCTTTTTTCCAGGTCTATGGATCAAAGTAAGAATTTGCACGTGCGAGATCTTGGTAGGAAGCACCTTGAATTTCTCCCGCCCAACACGATCCTTATCTCGCAGGGCGACCTTGTGACTAACTCGATGAGGTGAAAAGGATAAGTAGTAATGAAGCTGAGTGCTGTGGTTTCAGATACCTGCAACGATGTGAAAAGTACAGGACGGATGTTCTTCTTCTTGACGAGACCATGATGACCTACAAATGGATGAGAAACAATCAAGGTATTCTGTTGTTCTCATGATTCTTCGATTTGATTGCGGTTTCAGGCCCTCGTATGAAAAAATGGAAAATCAAGTTTCCGAATGAGTTGCACTCTCCTAACCCAATGGCAAACACGTAAAAACCTCGCTGCCTATCATTTATGCTGCTATGTTGCTCACTTTGCATGGTAGGTACACTATGGAAGAGTTCCTGGCAGTTAACGGAAGAAACCCAAAGTTCCCTGTCTTCAAAGCTGTAAGATTCACAATCCCCTCGCTGCTGCCCTGACGCGCTTTCTGCAGGGAGCATGGCTAGGAGGCGTGATGGGTCGCCAAGACAGTGGAGTCCCGTCTTGGCACACGGTTCCGGTGGGATTGGTGTCAGCAGTGATGAGAAAAGGACGGGACATGTCGAACGAAGAGTGGCTTGAGTGGTTCAACAAGATTGATCTCTTTCCGCAAGAACCGGATTTCTTTGCTTTCGACGACAGAACGTGGGAGTGGCTTATGCGCAGGATCATCTTGGAGTGGCGCGCCAAGGTAGGGTTTCGCTTCTCAAACTTGGCGGTGGAGAAAGCAAACGCGTTGGGCGAGAGAGCTTGGCTTGACCGCGCCGAGACGTATATCGCCGACGTACTACGATTGGAGGAGATTGCTCATGGGCACGAGCCGAAGACTTACATCCTTGCTGACCTTTACAACGCGCTCGGGATGCTACAAGTGCACATCCAACACTTCCTCACGTCTCGGGAAGAGATCATCGAGTCCAATCGAAAGATTGCCAAGTTCTTCGCCCTCTACGTTGAAAAGAGTCCCAAGCCTGACATCAGCAGCTCGCAGGAGGCTAGTCTCGTGACCTTCCTGCAGCAGAACCCCAGCTACGACCAGATGATCATCCCCAAGGAGAACTTGGATGCGCAGACAGCTGAGTTGGCAAAGGAGGTAAGAGAGCTGAGAACGTCTTCTTGCAAGAAAACGAACTGATTACAAATAGAAGGCGAAAGCGACAGAGCCTGTAAGCGAGTCCGCGAGGTAACTCGCGCAACATGTGTGGAAATATTGTTGAATTTCGAGGTTTTAGGTCGAGCAAACAGAGCAAGTCTTCCAAGAAAGGGAAGAAAGCGAAAGATCCGAATAAGAAGAAGCGCAAGAATGCTGAGTTGTAAATTTCTACATCGGCACGTTATGATTGTTCTATGTCTATGGGTTGAGAGTAGCAACAAGATTAGTACTGTGTTTGCGTCATAGATTTTACATAAAGATTATCGACGATGCTGCTGATTCGCACGATCGCGAACTAAACCACCATGAAACTTGGCAAATCCCTGGAAACAGTAGATGAGTAAAGACACCATCGTGTCGTAGCGCATGTACAGAATTGTAGCCCGTGCGATAATCGTCTTCGACACTTGTGCTCGCAACGCTGAAAATATAATCAGAATAAATAACAGTTGTCATGCAATGCAACCGTCTGCTCGAGGGAGCAGAAGCGCTCATGATGTCAGCAACTTTCCTTCTTTCAGCTTCCTACAAACAATGTCAAGTTACCCCCCCCCCCTCTCTCTCCCTCTCCCCCACTGGAGGGGGTGGGGGGGGGGGGGGGGGGGGCGGCTTGAGGTACTCAA